>NC_056455.1:11637451-11894951 GCF_018296145.1 Oncorhynchus tshawytscha | reverse complement strand
CAGTAACAGTATCTCAATAACAATAGTAGAGTTAGTATCTCAATAACAATAGTAGTATTAGTAGTACTAATAGTATAGTAGTATTAGTAGTATTAATAGTAGTATTAGTAGTAATACAAACCTCAAACAAGAATAGTACTACAAAGTACGATTTGTGGCAAGGAACATTTAATTTAAATACTCTCAAAACGAAGCATAATTACATTGAAGAATGTTGGGTCTGCAAAATTCGAACTTTGATAATTCAATGACGTATACACAAAGTATGCAGAAACTCGACGTTGCATCTCAAACATATTCTGATTCTGTCTTCTATCACGAAAAATTTGTTTTTCTTTCTGTTGCTGTTTTCTAAGAAAACACATTCTTGTCCCCTTCATGTGATGGTGCATGTCCCCTCTCTAGGTTGCAGGGGGTCGGGATGCTGTCTGTGAGGCACTGAAAGATGGTGTCTCGGAGCCTGCTGGTGCTCCAGCTGAGATTGATGGGGCAGTGCCTTCTCTCATGGAGCACCTGTGGTTGCAACCTGGTCTCAGTGCATTTCATATGATTCTGTATGTAAATCTGAGATAATCCATTTAGTATGATATGTTACGTTTGATATGGTATGTGTTGATAGGTAGATGTCCATCACGCATTTCGTATGATATTACGCATTACAATTCATATTATATGTTCAGAATTTGCAAAACATACAATATATTAGTATTTTACAAAATGTGTAATATTCTAATTCTAGCTAGGTGGCTAATGTTAGCTAGCTCGCTAACATTAGCTAGGTTAGGGGTTAGGGTTAAGTTTATGAGTTAAGTTAAAGTGTTAAGGTTAGGGTTAGGTTCAGGGGAAGATTAGCTAAAAGGTTTAAGGTTAGAGTTACGTGAAAGGTTAGCTAAACGTGAAGGGTTTGCTTAAAGGGTTAAGGTTAGGCTTAGGGGAAGTTTTGGATAGCATGCTAAGTAGCTGCAAAGTAGCTAAAAAGTAGTAAGTCGTTGAAAAGTTGCTAAAGTTGTCCGTGAGGAGATTTGAACTCGCAATCTTTGCTAGATGTTCGTTTTACATGCCCACCCTTCTTAAGTAACCATCTGTCTTATTGTAACCACACCAAATGTAACCTATCATACTAAATGGAGTGTCTCGAATTTACGTACAGAATATTATGAAATGCTCTGAGACCAGGTTGGTGCTTGGATCTGTCTGTCTGCTGTAGTGTGGTCTGGACGGTCACCTGTGATGACCAGAGTCTATGTTTACATGGTGGATGAGTTCCAGTGCTAGGATTGATGTGATTATGAGTGGGGTGGTGACGGCCGGCAGTGACTAGCAGCCGCTGTTCCGCCGTGCGTAGGCCGCTCCGCCGATATGGTACTCCATCTCCTGGAAGGTGAGGTTGGGCACGGTAATGGCAGAAGGCCCCTTTTCCTTGAAGCCTGCCTTCTGGTAGAAGGGCACCAGGAACTCCTCACAGACCAGCAGGGCCCTCCGGAGGCCTGGCACACATCGCAGGTACTGCAGGTAGCGCCACAGCAGGATGGAACCTTTACCCTGCTGGCGAGCGTGGCGGTGTACAGACAGCACATGGATGTGCACTGCCGAGGTTTCTGGGATATGCTGGGTCATGGCCTCCTGGGGTAGGGAAAGGCAAAGGTAGGGTTAATGACCAGGTATGATCAGAGTAAAAACATGTATTTTATTGATGGTTACCTTTCAGATTATGAAAAAAATATGTCTGTTTTTTGGGGGGCAAAACAATTCCAAATATGCAATGGAGGTAGCTACTGGAAATTGTGGTGTCTGTCTCACCTGCTCCAGTCTCTCTTTGCCCCAGCCTGAGCCGATGATGAACGCCACCAGCTGGCCCTCTTCAAACCAGCCAAGGGAGAGCTCCGGACACTGACTTAGGAAGTTCAGCACCTCGTCAAGAGTGAGAGGACACTCACCAGACACAGAGACGAATGCTGGTGGGAGGAGAGACGAGACACACGGTCAGTCAGTGAGCAGATGAAGCATCTTGGAAGATTAGCAAACAAACCAGGGATTACAGGCTGCTTGTTCTCTTATCACAGTGTATTGATGTCATTCACAATCCATTTTTTGGGACAAAAATCTGTGATAAACACACATTTGGTGATATTATGGCATTGTTTAGTTTCCTGAGCTATTTATATAGTGGAGACTGACAGCTATGTGTTAGAAATGATAAGATAAATGTGCATTTTGTTAGGACCCAAAAGCCTCTCTAGTCCAACAAATCCTATACAATCAACATTTTCTGAGTAACCAGTAGAATCTGGAGATATTCTTACCTTCTCTCTCGATCTCAAACACGCTGATGGCGTCCTGTGGGGTCAGGTTCCTGAACTCGCTGGCGGGGAGCGTGTGGCGTCTCTGGGTTCGCGGAATGACCCCACCAACCGGGGTCCTGGTGTAGAAGGGCTTGAGGAATGGAGAGCGGCTGACCTGATGTGTCATGATGGTCAGTTACTGGGCTGGTGAATAATAACGATGAAACACTCTCTGTACTGTCTTTACAAGTATAGCAGCTCTCTTTCCAGTCTTCTGTTGTAGAGACTACTGTAGATATTTTCTTGGTTAGATGTTGGTTTCCTCTTGACTGTTTTTTTTTGTTCCAGAGTGGTTTGATGATGATAATAGTCTTTGAATCCAACACTAAAAACACATCTGAGGTTATCTTGCTCTGTGCCTTCTATCTGCCTGTCTGTCTCTGTCAACTGACTAGTCTTTCTCCTCGCCAGTAGAATAGTACCTGTCCTTTTGTCTCAACACCTCCACTGCATGCGCTTACCCTCCCTAATCTCCTTCTCTTGCTATCTCTCTCTTATTGGCCCATCCCCTGATCTGTCAAAGTGGTCCTTCCAAAGAGGGGATCACTGTCTGGGCACGTGAGGTGGACAATTCACCAAATCTGGTGACAAGCATGTTTATGCATAGCAGTGTCTGGGTTAAAGGAAACCATTGAACTCTGTGATATCCATTATGTTAGTGATTGATTGATTAATTCTCTTCAGTGTTCATTTTGTTCAGGGTTTTCTTAGAAAACTCAATTGAAGGCCAGTTTTTAATATATTGTCCCTTTCATTGCGCTGTTATTAAATCCATTCACCAAGAAATCCATCAAGTTCACAGTTCACACTTTCAAGCCCCATACTGTATGTAAGGGATACTTATATCACCATTATATGATATACTAAAACATGATTAGTGAAACATCTGTGTAGGCTTTAAAGAGGTCTGAAGCCTTCATTAAGCTTTTGAAGTTAAAGCTCAAAGTGTGACCAAGATCACCAAGGTTTTTTGTCTCTCACATCGATGATGTCATTTTGGCACGCTAACGTCAGCGCCCACGTCGTCCTTTCTGGACGGCTCTCATGTTTCCCGGCCTCGTGCTACAATATACCCACGCTTGTATGTCGTGGATCTGGTCCAGGGTATGTGCACGTAGCAAAGCTAGCCGATATACTGTAGCTCACATTGTGTTGACACGTGGGGGGGCCTTGGGGGTGTGTTTAGGAGACTGTGGCGGAAAGGGCTGTAGCGTGGCTTCTGGCTTACTGGCGTGATAGGCATGTGTGTGTAGTTCCAAGGGCATGTGGGCTTTCACTGTAACAAACCCAGAGAGAAAGAGAGAGGGAGATTTGGGTGGATTGCTGTAAGGCTGATGTCATGGCTTAGAGGTTTAGCTCACCTGCTAATTAATGAGAATGAAAGCAGCCTGTTTGCTGGGCTGCCTGGAGGAGAGTAAACCTGTTTATATCTACTGGGCCTGGAGGAACGGGGTAGGATGAGTAGGTTACAGAATGACTACTCTTGATGTCACCAGACAACTGAACAGATTTGTAGTCAAATAAAGTAATATGATCATATATGATAATGTCATTCATGTAGCACTATGCTAGTTATTTGTGGTGATCATTTATGTAGCACTATGCTAGTTATTTATGGTGATCATTTATGTAGCACTATGCTAGTTATTTATGGTGATCATTTATGTAGCACTATGCTAGTTGTTTATGGTGATCATTTATGTAGCACTATGCCAGTTATTTATGGTGATAATTTATGTAGCACTATGCTAGTTATTTATGGTGCTCATTTATGTAGCACTATGCTAGTTATTTATGGTGCTCATTTATGTGATATTTATTTTGTGCTTTATGCAGCTAATCCACATGTAGAATATTATATTTTATTTTTATGGAGTAATTGATCATTTTACTGTTACATTTCTACCAGGGCCATCTGTAAGGTGCAGCTTTTGTCTTGTTAGTTTCGAAATATTGAGATTGCCAGATTAATTGTAAAATGGCAGCATTTCTTCACATAGTGACTGAAATGGACATTAATCCCCAAAACAATATTCCTTGAGTAGTTTACAGAAAGCCAATAAGATTATGAGAAAGCTAAATAATGTCACGCCGTCCATTCCTTATCAGTTATTAGTATAGCCTTTCGTTACTTGTCATAATGTTTACATTAAGATGATGTTGTAGACAACAAGAGAACTTTGCCCATGTCAACATTACTTTTCTTTAAAGATAACCAACCCCCCCCGCCTTATCCACACAGGCTTAGCAAAGCCATAATAGCTTTAACAGCACTGAATGTGGAGTAACTCGGCTCTGTAGACCACTGTTCTACCAAAAGGCATTGTCTGTAGGATTACTTTAGAAACGGATGGTGAAATCTCTATTTCCAGCCAACAGCTGCATCTTTCCAAGACAATCACAATGAGAAAATCCCCACTTGTTGGGCTCACTGGATATTAGGCCTAGAGCGTATGCACGGATTCTGTTTTTTTTATGATGGCGTGATTTTTTTGGGATCCACCTAAAGCTCTTGTCTTCCTAATCTCACTAGTTTGCTTGAAAAGGAAAGAGGAGAGGAGAGTAGGGTCTCACTGTTATTGTCAGGAAGGTAATTATCTCAAGGAGCACTTAAACCTCTGAGCTGCAGCTTCTAGCCACTTTAAATGAGAGTTGAGGAGGAAATTATGCTGTGGTGACGTGCAATGGGGGTTTGGGAGGGCATATCAGGTTTCACCTCCTATATGTTTTCCATGTGACATCATGTCCTTGTTTGTTAGTGTCCAATGTTTTGGATTACACTCCGATAAAAGACATCTTACAAAGTTGTTGACGAATATCATTATATTCCAAAATACTTTTGATAACCTAAAATCATGGATCACTGGATCAGGGTGTGACAATACTTTCAAGAAGTAATGACAGAATAATAAGAACACTATAATGTAGTGTTACAGAATGTTCTGTGTGTTTGTGTGTGTGAATTTGTGTTTGTGTACACTACCGTTCAAAAGTTTGGGGGCACTTAGAAATGTTTTTGAAATAACATCAAATTGATCAGAAATACAGTGTAGACATTGTTAATGTTATAAATGAGTATTGTAGCTTGAAACGGCAGATTAAACATGGAATATCTACATAGGCGTACAGGGGCCCATTATCAGCAACCATCACTCCTGTGTTCCAATGGCACGTTGTGTTAGCTAATCCAAGTTTATAATTTTAAAAGGCTAATGGATCATTAGAAAACCCTTTTGCAATTATGTTAGCACAGCTGAAAACGGTTTTGCTAATTTAAAGAAGCAAGAAAACTGGCCTTCTTTAGACTAGTTGAGTATCTGGAGCATCACATTTGTGGGTTCAATATCAGGCTCAAAATGGCCAGAAACAAAGATCTTTCTTCTGAAACTCATCAGTCTATTATTTTTCTGAGAAATGAAGGCTATTCCATGTGAGGAATTTCCAAGAAACTGAAGATCTGGTACAACGCTGTGTACTACTCTCTTCACAGAACAGCGCAAACTGGCACTAACCAGAATAGAAAGAGGAGTGGGAGGCCCCGGTGCACAACTGAGCAAGAGGACAAGTACATTAGAGTGTCTCGTTTGAGAAACAGACGCCTCACAATTTCTCAACTGGCAGCTTCATTAAATAGTACCCGCAAAACACCAGTCTCAACGTCAAAAGTGAAGAGGCGACTCTGGGATGCCGACCTTCTAGGCAGAGTTCCTCTGTCCAGTGTCTGTGTTCTTTTGCCCATCTTAATCTTTTCTTTTTATTGGCCAGTCTGAGAAGGGAGTAGTGAGCTTTTTGTAGAAGGGAGTCTTGTGCTTTTTCTTTGCAGCTCTGCCTAGAAGGCCAGCATCACAGTCGCCTCTTCACTGTTGATGTTGAGACTGATGTTTTGCGGGTACTATTTAATGAAGTTGCCAGTTGAGGACTTGTGAGGCGTCTTTTTCCCAAACTAGACAGTCTAATGTACTTGTCCTCTTGCTCAGTTGTGATCAATTAGCCTTTTAAAATTATAAACTTAAGCTAACACAACGTGCCATTGGAACACAGGAGTGATGGTTGCTGATAATGGGCCTCTGTACCCCTATGTAGATATTCCATTAAAAAATCTGCCGTTTCCAGCTACAATAGTCATTTACAACATTAACAATGTCTGCACTGTATTTCTGATCAATTTGATGTTATTTTAAAGGACAAAAAATGTGGTTTTCTTTAAAAAAAAAGGACATTTCTAAGTGACCACAAACCTTTGAACGGTGGTGCATGTGTGCATGCATGTGCATCAGTGTGTGTGCAAATGGAATTGGTTCTTGAGCTGTACTGTCAGTGTCAGCTTAATGAGGTTAGTGGGTGAGGTTGGCACAGTGTGCCAGACTGTTTTAATCTGTACCGACCTGCTGCCTGCTCAGGCAGAGGATCACCCATCCTCTGACAGCGTAGTCTCATAACACTTCTACCCTTCTGTGCTGGGAGATTACGCTAGCTGGTTATGAGGCTAGTAGCTCTACTTAGCCTAACAAATGACACAGAGACTGGGCTACAGGTCAACACCAATGGGAAAAGGATGGATGGCTGATATCCAGGGGTAAATATGGTCTGAGTCCTCCTAAATGAAGTTCGGCTTAGGGTTGAGCCAGGGTGTGGACATGAAGCTAGGGTTAAGGAATCTGCATACATAATATAGGTTTGGTTTGCTCCTAGCAGAACTTGGCAAGATGAAACGAACGTCTGTGCTCTCATACTCCCTAAAGACCTTCACTTGAAAAACAAGAAAAAAGCATTTGTCCATTCTGAGTCACCATAGCAACAACATAGCCAGAAATACTTCCTCAAAATAGTCAGAATTAATCTAAAATAACTCAAGGTTAGTTGATTGTCTTGGGGAGGGACCTGGCCTTGCACTTGCTGACTGACTGACCTTGTAACTTGACATAGGCTGTAGCCAATCCGGGCAACTGTCCAGTGAGAGAGACTGTGTCATACTTGGACTAATGAAGGGAGGGAGTATGAGGGCTTGAAAATACGTAATATACAGTGAGTATAAAAAACATTAAGAACACCTGCTCTTTCCTTGACGTAGACTGACCAGGTGAATCTAGGCTATGATTCCTTATTGATGTCACAAAATCTACTTCAATCAGTGTAGATGAAGGGGAGGAGACAGGTTAAAGAAGGATTTTTATGCCTTGAGACAATTGAGACGTGGATTGTGTATGTGTGCCATTCAGAGGGTGAATGGGCAAGACAAAAGATGTGTCTTTGAACAGGGTTTGGTAGTAGGTGCCAGGCCCACCGGTTTCCGTCTGTCTAGAACTGTAATGCTTATGGGTTTTTCATGCTCAACAGTGTCCCATGTGTATCAAGAATGGTCCACCACCCAAAGGACATCCAGCCAATTTGACACAACTGTGGGAAGCATTAGAGTCAACATGGGCCAACCTCCCTGTGGAACGCTTTCAACACCATGTAGAGTCCATGCCCCGACGAATTGAGGCTGTTCTGAGGGCAAAGGGTGCAACTCAGTATTAGGAAGGTCTTCTTAATGTTTTGTACACTCAGTGTATACAGATATTATGAGTAAGGACTCCGCTCTTCATTAAAGGCCGAGCTACACTTAGAGGATGCTGAGGTGAATCATAGCTGAACATTGATCTTACTCTGGGATTGGAGAAATTAGGCCCACTGGACACAGACTTCAGTTCAACGTCTAGTTTTACATTTGGTTGAGTTTTTAACTAACGTGAATTCAACGTGAAATCAGCATAAAAGGACACCTTTTCATTGGATTTTGGTTTAAATTTGGGTGGAAAAAACCCCCCGAAATCTCCTTACGTTGATAACTTTTTTCAAATCCCATCAATTTTCCACGTTGATTCAATGTCATCGCATTGAATTTTGGGTTGAAATGACTTGGAAACAACATTGATTCAACCAGTTTTCGCCCAGTGGCTAGATACTCAAAAAAATATAATATAATGTTGATAAAGATCTGTATCACCCCTTGCACACATGATATGGGCAAAATAATACCTAACGTGACCAATCCATTGACTCGTGACCAAATCCATTGTTATTACAGGTGTTTCACTAGTTCCTGCTGAACTGTCTAATCAGTCATCAACGCTCTTTCAGAGCATGTACGGGCTTGCTGTGGTAGCAGGTTTGGTTCAGAAGAATAGGTCATTCACATCAACCCATAATGGACAGGGAGGCAAGTAGTTATTAGTCCTTATCCATGGTGCACAATTATGGGTCTCAGCGGGTTCTTGCCTAACATACTGGTCTACTCAAACATGACGCCTGTTCTTGGAAGCCGGCTGCAGTTCTGACGTGCATCATCGGTTCTCAGTAAATGTGTCCGTGTGTTATTTATTGACAGCCCATCGTTTACAATGCATTTTGTTACAGTTTTTAATGCAAGGACCATATTTACTCGTCTGCCGTTGGTTATACTGCAGTTTCCACACTAGAGGGCGCCTCGGGGGGGGTATAGAATGAAAGTGTTGAGAATTATCTGTACAGGGCTATTCTAGAAATGATACATGCTATATTCACAATATTTAGGGATCATGAAAGAATACAAACTTTGAAGAACAATAGTTCATGTTAAACGGCTTGTCAAGAACTGTCAAGGTTGTTCATGATCCAATCTTTTGTTCTCAGTTGAAAGGCCACCAGTGTTGACCCAGGGCCACCCCCACCCTTGTCCCTTGTCCAAGTAACTATACCATTCCAGGTCTATCATATTACCCCTCTGATTATTTTTTGACAGCACCAAACATTTCACAGTATCCACGTCAGTCCAGACCTGTCTCTTCTTTCAACAGACACATAATTCTGGTGTAAACTATCAAATGAATTTGTACCACGCCGTATTCCTATAACAACATTAGTATTACGAAGAACCTATTTTTTAAACTCTGGGTGTTGTGTTGTTCCTCTTTTTCTTTCACATATGTGTATTACATGTTGACCATAAAAGCTTCGTAGTCGAAAAGGACGAACTGGACATTTAGGCATCATGTTAAGGAGATACAGGGTCATTTTGTAGACGATAGTGACCGTGACCAGACAGGGAGGAGAGGAGGGCTATATAGGGACACTCCTGTTGTCATGGTAAAATGGCTCTCAGGAAACTGGACAGCAAATAAGAGATAGTGAAATGGAGACGAGTATAACAGACAGACCACACTCTGTGAATTATATTAGCATATTTCAGGTAAGTGGTTGTGTAGGTTTATTGTGTGGTTGATGTGCAGAAGAGGAAGTATAATCGAAGTTTAACACACACAGGCTCATGTCACCTACTTGCAACCATGAGTACCAGAAGGCCAGTTTTATGGAGAACATCAGCAGGGGGCACTGTGAAACCTGCATGACCCGGCAATGTCTCAATCAGTCCCTCTTGTACATTATTAGCCTAACACAGGTGCATAACAAATAGCTTCAGTTACTCTAGGTCCAATATAACCTTGGAGCAGAAAAGCGAGATCTTATTGACAGTACAGTTCGTTGATTATGATCTGACATGGGGTTCAACATTCTTGTTTCAGTGTTCTCTTTTTTGTCCATTCCAATTCTGTACACAGATTCAGTCATATCCAAGTAAACACCTTACAGATGGGATGGACCATCTGAGCTGTTAACTTGAGCTTGTGGTGGACCGATGGGAGGTTAGCATGGTCCTCTTTGAGTGCCAACACCCGCTGGGGGGGGGGGAGAGAGAGAGAGAGAGAGAGAGAGAGAGAGAGACATTGAGAAGGGTAGACACAGGAAAACCTGGCTCCCTGTAGAGGAAAGGCTGTGCAACCACTGCACAACAGCAGAATCTGAGATGGATTTGCATTTCCTGACAAAATATAAAACAATTGGAGAGTGTCATTTCCCCAAAATTTGAAACCCTTATTCAAGGTTTCAAAGACCTCTCTGATGAGAGTAGGCTACCCATCCTGTTGGGGGAGGACGCAGAGAGCTGTGGGTTGGCAGCGCACTACATTGCTGCCTGCCATAAGTTGAGGGACAGTGTCTGACAGACCAATCAACCTGCACATGTACTCTACTGTATGCGTATTGTTATTGTTGTATTTTGACACTTGGTTACTGTTGTCCCATTGACAATTTTATTCTCATTTAGATTTTTATATTGTAAATATCCAAAACAAGCTTTGGCAATATGTACATTGTTACATCATTCCAATAAAGCAAATTGAGAGAGAGAGAGAGAGATGCGTAGTCCAGGATAGTTGGTGCTGCGATATAAGAAAGGGGGGGGGGGGTAGGTCCTGACCCTAATGCCAGAGCAAGCCCCCATGATTACCACTACACAAAGACCCCTCTCTCAGCCATGGGATGGACAGATACAAATGCTAAAGAGTTACTCAATCAAGTATTCATATGATCTGAATAGGGGTATTGAACAATACCTCAGAAACAATGCTCTGAATTAGTTTGAAGGTCGGAGGTCAGCATTCTCGTCAAGTATCCACGCCCCATACTACATTTTTTAGTAAGAGCACTCAATCATTTGGCCAAATTGTGTGCTTGATGGTGTAGTGTAATATGTGTCCTTGTGACTGAAATCTGTTTGTGCTCTCTGGAAGACAGTATCAAAATGTCAAAAATGAAGGTCTGTTGGAATAAGGCATTCATACTAGGCTTTACTCATACTTTCACCAAGCACTACTACTTCAAAAGGACTTTTCCAGTCTGTGGTGATGAGGGAGATCTTGGCTGATGTAAATGTGCTTGTTACAGTTTTTATTTTTTTATTTGTTATTTCACCTTTATTTAACCAGGTAGGCCAGTTGAGAACAAGTTCTCATTTACAACTGCGACCTGGCCAAGATAAAGCAAAGCAGTGCGACACAAACAACAACACAGAGTTACACATGGAATAAACAAACGTACAGTCAATAACACAATAGAAAATAGTCTATGTACAGTGTGTGCAAATGATGTAAACATCACCAATACTTGCACACAATGTTCTTCACCCTGTCTATTTAGGTCAGAATGGTCTCCAGGTATCTCTCTCTCCCCCTCTCCCTCTCTTTCCCATTGCTACCAACTAGTGCAGCATTAACGAGAGCCTAGCCACAAGTCTCATCTCTCCCTCAGCTCTCTCATTAAGCAGCTGCCTAATGAGCTCTGGCCCCTAGGGACTCCCAGGGTCCCCTGGCACCTGATAGCCCTTCCTGAGATACCAACCATGCTCCTACCCACAGTGTAGCTTCTTCTCTCTGAGGTCTCATGCCCATCGTCTGGTTTTAGATGAAAAAGAGCCCTCGGACTCTAATATTTGACAGTGCAGTAATTCGTCAAGAAAAAGAAAAAGTAAAAGCTTTTTATAACATTGCTGTCCAACAGGATAAGGTTTTTCTGTTTTTCTGTGTACATTTACATGTGTCTGATTAATGCACTTTAACACCTGCAATATGCCTGCTTTCATCAGGTATTAAGTATGATGACGGCTTACTGTGTGTGCTCTGCTTGTGTGTATGTGCGAGATAACGGCCCATAATGGGTCTGCCACCGTAGACCTATGCCTCTCAAAGCAGGGAAGGAGAAAACCCAGGAGAAGGATTGTGTTCCGCTGTTGATCCAGCATGAATATTTAAAGTAGCGCTGATGGAGAGGAGAGGGTACCCTTCTCTCACCTGGAGGAACTGAGGCTTCTGGGAGCTGCACACACAGCACCTGCTGTGCCTCATGGCCAATCACAATAGGCAGGCAGATGTACTGCATGTTTGATCACCAGTCTGCCGGGGACAGGTGTAGTCCCAGCTACAGTAATTACACCGCTTTTAATGAATCCCACCGATCTCTTCTGCAAGAGAGGCCACCGTTGGCAGTATCTTGATCAATGGTGTTACGGACTGGTGTGTGGCTTTTTACATCTTTTGTTTCTATCATTTCTGCAATGTATTAAAATCTGCGTGATTTTACATTTAAAATGTTGTTGTTAGTGGTTGAGAAGTGTTCCACAGTATGAGCTTTGTTATTCAGTATATATACAGTATAGTTCAGTTAAAAATGTTTTGGGAATGCCAGTTACATAAAATGTTTTCAAAAGCGGAATAGTCCTTCCAGGAAGTCATTCCAACCTTTAAACAGGTCTGCTTCTACTGTCTGATCCTTGTTCTTTTCATTGGTCAGTATTGACTACTTGATTGTTAGTCTGATTAGTAAAAGAGAGAGATTATTGTGTTGAGTATGATGATGTCCTAAGAGGAGAGCAGGTGAGAGAGATTCTACTCCCCGTCAAATCTCCTGCAGCATACATACACACATCCCTCCATCCAGACATCTGATTAGGGGAGCTCCCAGTGCGGTCACCTGGCCCCAGGCCTTGGGAAGGAAGGTATAGTGTTACCCTGTATTAACCAGTTAGGTGGCCCAGGGAGCCAGATGCCAGGCTTCATAAAACATGGAGCAGCTAATCAAGTAAGACTCTCTTCAAGACCCAGACAATCCCAGCAACGTAAACCCACCTTCTTATTCATCAGAAAAGCTGTGAGGAGAGGGAAATAGAAAAGAGGACTGAGCATCTGCGCTTACACACACACACACACACACACAACTCAAATGAACACATTAATTTATTGGTGACTGCACTGATGTGGCAGAAAATACTTTCTTGTAATGATATAATGATCGATAGATTTGCAAGAGCTAATTCCTGAGTGGCGCAGCGGTCTAAGGCACTGCATCTCATGGTTCGAATCCAGGCTGTATCACAACCGGCTGTGATTGGGAGTCCCATAGGGCGGCGCACAATTGGCCCAGTGTCATCCGGGTTTGGCCGGTGTAGGCCATCATAGTAAATAAGAATTTGTTCTTAACTGACTTGCCTGGTTAAATAATAATAATAATCAACATGCTGTGTTCAGGGGATGCAAGTTATTGAAGGACCCACCTCTCCACCACTCATTCTCTTCTTTCCTCAGTCTGGTCTGGAGTGGAGGCTGTTGTTTGGTTTTCATTATTGATGATAATCCACATTCCCCATAGGGATAGAGCAGACCCACAGCAGGTGGAGGTGGGGCACTTAACCCTAATTGCTCCTGTAAGTCGCTCTGGATAAGAGCATCTGCTAAAAGACTCAAATGTAACATAAATGATGATGACTAAGGATCACCTGACCAGAGGTTCTCAAACAGACATAAAGATGATGTTTCACCCCCAGCCTGTCACCTCACCTTGGGCTGCAGGATTCTCTGACATAATGCTCCTCTAATTGGACTCCTCTTTTGTTTAGACATCAATGGTCAGATCTGCTGATGCACTGAGATTGGGAGATGTTCAAACTGGACTATCTATAGGGCCAAGGATGAGACCAAATCTAGTCAGACCAAATCTAAAGGAGACAATCCTTTCACCCCCTTTCTCAGAGGGGCCCAAGTTAATTACAGCCTCAACAGGAGAACTATCTGACAGATCTGTGACCTTTGACCTTTACCTTGCTGCCCATCAAAGCCAGAGGGCACACTGCATGACCCCAGCTGTGTGTTGGTGTATACACAGAGAGATCTAGAACATAGCTATATTAAAAATGGCATTAAGCCCATGCTGTGGTTTTATTTTCTGTCCGGAGTCCTCAGGGGTGAGACATGCTCCCACTACCATTTCATATAAGGAATCAACTGCTTTCTGAACTTGTGAACCACCACTGCAGGACACCACAGAGGCTCTTCCATGTTCCTGGGTGAATAATAGAACAGGAATGCCACTTCCGATAATTCTTTACCACAACAGATTGGATTATCACTCATTGGGTCTATTTAGTTCCCCTCACAATAAATTAAGTGGTTTATTCATGGGGGTTATCCTTCCAGCATTCCAAGTCCATTCCTTGTATAGTTCCTTTCACACACATGCATCCTTCTACCTTCTCCTTAAATGTACTTGAAAAGTTTCAACCTGCCTCTGTTCTCAATACACTCACGATTTGAGTGAAGAAAAAACAAATTACTGTCGTATATACTACAGTTTTCTTTTTACTACCGTATTTATACTATAGTTAACTGTAAATACCACAGCCGTTTTTTGCACAAAACACTACAGTGAATACTATATTAAAGTCGACAAAATACTTCAGTGAATACTATAGTATTTATACCATAATATAGACAAAGACAGAACAGCATGTTTAGAAACGATGTGGTATAGAGGCAGTGAAGAGGTCAATGGACCAAAACAATGGAAATGCCATGTAAACGTGTAGTGGGAAGATGCCATGGGGGAAAAAGCCTGAATCTACTCATTGCCCCCCAGCAAAATTAGCCTACATTTAGTCTATTGTTTATACATGTATGTGTATTTCACACTATATTGAGTTTAAAATTGGAGTATATCGTATGGAGTATATTTGTATGGATGTGTCACGTTCTGACCTTCGTTCTTTTGTTATGTCTTTGTTTTAGTATGGTCAGGACGTGAGTTGGGTGGGTTGTCTATGTTAGAAAAACTATGATTTGCTATTTCTGTGTTTTTTCCTGGTATGGTTCTCAATCAGAGGCAGCTGTCAATCGTTGTCCCTGATTGAGAACCATATTTAGGGAGCCTGTTTTCTATTGTGTTTCATGGGTGATTATTTTCTGTCTTTGTGTATGTCACCAAACAGGACTGTTTCGTTTCATTCTCGTTTATCGTTTTGTTGTTTTGTTCGAGTATTCGTTTTCATTAAATGGCATAATGAATACTTACCACGCTGCACCTTCGTCCTCCTCTCTTTCTCCCAACGACGAACGTTACAGGATGTCAACCCCAATATATGTTCATCTTGTCATCATCAATCAACTGCATTACAGTTCAAAACAACTTTGACTACCAGCATCGATATCTGTATACTACCTATGGTAAAAGCTTATACTTATGGGAGTTAGCGTTTAACAGTCACTTCTTCTAAACCTGAACAGGGACAACTTCTAAATGTTATGCAGTGAAAACAGCCAAATATATCCACATCGGACTTTAGGAACCACATCAAATTGTATTGGTCACATACATATACAGTTGAAGTCAGAAGTTAACATACACTTAGGTTGGAGTCATTAAATCTTGTTTTTCAACCACTCCACACATTTCTTAGGTTTGGCAAGTCGATTAGGACATCTACTTTGTGCATGACATAAGTACATTTTCCAACAATTGTTTACAGACAGATTATTTCACTTATAATTCACTGAATCACAATTCCAGTGGGTCAGAAGTTAACATACACTAAGTTGACTGTGCCTTTAAACAGTTTGGAAAATTCCAGATAATTATGTCATGGCTTTAGAAGCTTCTGATTGACATAATTTGAGTCAATTGGAGGTGTACCTGTGGATGTATTTCAAGGCCTACCTTCAAACTCAGTGCCTCTTTGCTTGACATCATGGGAAAATCAAAAGAAATCAGCCAAGACCACAGAAAAAAACTGTAGACTTCCACAAGTCTGGTTCATCCTTGGGAGCAATTTCCGCTTGAAGGTGCCACGTTCATCTGTACAAACAATAGTATGCAAGTATAAACACCATGGGACCACGCAGCTGTTATACCGCTCAGGAAGGAGACGTGTTCTGTCTCCTAGAGATGAACATACTTTGGTTCGAAAAGTGCAAATCCATCCCAGAACAACAGCAAAGGACCTTGTGAAGATTCTGGAGGAAACAGGTATAAAAGTATCTATATCCACAGTAAAAAGAGTCCTATATCGGCATAACCTGAAAGGCCGCTCAGCAAGGAAGAAGCCGCTGCTCAAAAACCGCCATAAAAAAGACAGACGACGGTTTGCAACTGTACATGGGGACAAAGATCGTACTTTTTGGAGAAATGTCCTCTGGTCTGATGAAACAAAAATGGAACTGTTTGGCCATAATGACCATCATTATGTTTGGAGGAAAAAGGGGGAGGCTTGCAAGTCGAAGAACACCATCCCAACCGTGAAGCACAGGGGTGACAGCATCATGTTGTGGGGGTGCTTTGCTGCAGGATCCGTGCTTTGTACTCGGATTAAATGTCAGGAATTGTGAAAAACTGAGTTTAAATATATTTGGCGAAGGTGTATGTAAACTTCCCACTTCAACTGTATTTGGCAGATGTTATTGTGTGTGTAGCGAAATGCTTCAGGGTCTCTTACAAGACATCAATCATGACGGATTTGATGAATATCCACTTTTTAAAAACGTGTTTAATTTGCCCCAATACAGCTCCCTTCTATCCCTCACGGTCTGCATTCCATTGACCGCCTAACAACCTCTATACTACAGTATTTTTTCATGTGGGAGACCACATAACTTCATAGAGGAAGTTAATGAAAGACCATTGGATATTAAACCATTATTCCCACCCATGCTTTGTCTTTGTCACGTTCGTTAGTATAGATGGATCAAGGCGCAGCGTACGTAGAGTTCCACATAGTTATAGACATTGAAACTTAGAAAAAACGAAACCATAAAGAATAAACAAAACGTGACGACTATGCAGTGCGAACAGGCAACTAAACATAAACAATATCCCATAACCCACAGGTGGAAAAATTGCTACTTAAGTATGATCCCCAATTAGAGACAACGATTACCAGCTGCCTCTAATTGGGAATCACACAAATCACCAACATAGAAAATTAAACCTAGAACCCCACATAGAAATAAATAACTAGACTAAAACTCCTAGTCATGCCCTGACCTACTCTACCATAGAAAATACAGGCTTTCTATGGTCAGGACGTGACAGTCTTTGAGACAACAAAAAAACAAATTTTCTTGAGTTCCTGTGAAGATTCCAGTCACAAACAGTAGGCAACTTGGTCTGCAGTCTGGTTGTCAAAACAGCATGGTAAAAGATTAGATTGTCTTTCTTTCTGGAGGATGTCATTGATCAGTCAGCCCAAGTCAGAATTGGGAATGGACCATGGAAATGAAATGCCCATGGGAGAAAATTAGATTTGTCTGTTTTAACCCCTAATGTGACAGATACGAGACAGTCATCCCACTTGAAAAAAAAAACTGATCTCTTTTGTGTGTCTGAATATCAATCATGACATTTGGTCTCCCAAAAGATTTTTAAGTAAAGCCAAGAATGTAAAAGTTGGAACTTGTCAGGATTCTCCTATCATAATGTATACAACAGTGATAATTAAAGACATATCTATAACCATGCTCAAGAGTATAGAAATATATTTAGAATTATGTTTTAAACTCAGCAGAGCTGTGCATTAGGACAGAGGTTTACTTGACTAATGCAAGGCACTATGCAGTCAGATGCAGCTCCTCATCCCCTTCTCTGCTCTGGTTTCACACACATCTGAAGGAGATGGATCCCCAGACGTCTCTCCAACACACAAAGACTTCCACTTGGTTTGGATGAAGATGCAGGGAACAATGAGAAGCAATCATTCTCAGAGTGAATGGACTCTGGGGATTGGGGACCACTTGTTTAATAATAGGTATGTCAGGTCGGGACTGTTTGTACAGACGTAAAAGAAACATACACAGAACAACCCATAGAGCTTTCAGGCCGTCCCCACTCTGTGTTGTGCTTTCTACTGTATATCACTGGAAAGACTAATAAAAACCAACATGATTTGATTTGTTCATGTATTGTGTACATGAGTGAACCCATCAGTATCAGTTCACCCTTGTTTCAGCTCCTCCTTGGCTGTCCTGTGCCCACCAGCAGTCAGCTCCTCCTTGGCTATCCTGTGCCCCCAGCAGTCAGCTCCTCCTTGGCTATCCTGTGCCCCCAGCAATCAGCTCCTCCTTGCTGTCCTGTTCCCCCAGCAGTCAGCTCCTCCTTGCTGTCCTGTTCCCCCCCAGCAGTCAGCTCCTCCTTGGCTGTCCTGTGCCCCCAGCAGTCAGCTCCTCCTTGGCTGTCCTGTGCCCCCAGCAGTCAGCTCCTCCTTGGCTGTCCTGTGCCCCCCAGCAGTCAGCTCCTGTAATCAGCAGTACCAGGAGGACATAAAGCAGACAGGGTCAGGGTGAATTGACTGCCCTGCTTGTTCACCCTGACAGATCTGTATGTTGGGCCGACAGTGTGCCACAGTTCCTTGTTTGAATAGAGCCCCATGGTTCAGCCTGCAGGGAGATAAGTCTATCAGGGCAGCTCAGGAGAGTTGGCTTCGACACCAGACAAAACGTTTGTCCAGAGGGGAATGTTAGATTTGAGCTCACCACCCAGCTGTACCTTCCATTAGATTGTCTAGAACGTAAACTGTCATAAGGTCCACAAGCTGTGGTGTGGTTCAGTTTGAGTTTAAGTGATGTGCAGATTGGCCATGGACCTCAGGATGACCCAACCTACCTACACATCCAACTGGTTTATGTTTACTCAGAACTGCATAATAACACAATGGCCCCTGCATGCCCAGACCTGCTCCACCACCTCCACCTGACCTGACTCTTCCTTAACACCTGCCTCTGGGCTGCTCATGTTCAGGGTGACGATTACAAAAACATTAGACTTACACAGACAGACCAAGTTGCACCATGGTTATTAGTCCAGTGGGTCTGGCCATCTTATAAAGCTTCGACAAGCTCAGACTTGCCTGAGGGAAATATCTACTTTTTTCTGTTGTGAAAGACAAAGAGGTTATCTTCATTATAACATGGGGCAAGAGAAGGAGGGAAGTGTTCAGAACAGGTCACGCACACGCACACAACACACACACACATGCACACAACACACACACACACACAAACACACACACACACACACACACACACAACACACACACACACCACCAAATGATTATTTTTATCCTGGAATAACTTCTCCACCATGAGTGGAATTGAATGGGCACTGCTACAATACCTCATCACGCTCTATCGCTAATGGATCCTCCTCTGGAAATGGAATTTGGATTTGTTGGGAAAAAAACTCCTTGAGGGAACTGAAAGAAACGTTTCATCTTGCAGAGATGGAAGTGTGTTCTTCTGCCCTGCTGGGTGAAGTGCTTTGTTTTGTACCATCCATTTCAGAATGAAATGAGTGACCTGGGCTTAGGCAGGCTGGTCCTCATAAGACGAAGGTTCAGTGGTGTATGGTGAGAGGGTGTAGGTAGGGGATAGAGATAGGACAGTTCATTCCTGGTAGAGTAGAATAATATTTGTCTGTCTACATACATTAACAATAGATCATCCAGTATAGTTAAGCAATAAGGCATGAGGGTGTGTGGTATATGGCCAATATACCACGGCTAAGGGCTGTTCTTAGGCACAACGTATCGCAGAGTGCCTGGACACAGCCCTTAACAATGGTATACTGGCCATATACCACAAATCCCTGAGGTGCCTTATTGCAATTATAAACTGGTTAATAACATAATTAGAGCAGTAAAAAACATGTTTTTGGTCCTACCTGTGGTATACGGTCTGATATACTAGCGCTGTCAGCCAATCAGCATTCAGGGCTCGAACCACACAGTTTATAATGAGATTTATACAACGGGTGGGCCTAATCCTGAATGCTGATTGGTTAAAACCTATTCCAGCCAGTGTCTATTCCACAAGTTAACACCTATTTACTCTGTTCCATCTTTTTCCTATCCTTAGGAAGATCATATAAACTACATCATGAAATAATTAATTTTTTAAGTCCACTGTATTTATTTAATTAATGCATTATTTACAGCCTTTGAATTAATAATTCAATAATTCATCACAACATTCATCACATGTACGTTTAGATCAACTTACTGCCAAAGAGATGACCATCTATGCAGAAAAAGTGATTCAGTGTTTTCATATTTGAGCTGTATTACTTGAATCATACATAAAACATCCTTTACATAACATACCCTTACAACCATGGCTATACTAATGTTAGGTAATCCTGAGCCTTTTTAGAATATCTACTAATGGAAAGAATATAAAAAAATCATCATAAGGTTTTACAGTTGAAGACTTTCAGAGTATAATGTAGCCTGCTAGACAGCCAGCAAACGGTCACGGCACAACTCTCTCTTGTCTGATCTGATTGCCCACAAAATACTGATTATGAAATTATATTATATTAATATGTGAAGAGTTCCAAAACACTATATACACACATTTTCACATTTGTTTTTTTCATCAGAAATTATTTCTTATCCTTCATGTGTGTGTAAAATATCAAATTGCCACCGGTCTAATGTCCATTGCTCATGTTTCTTGGCCGAAGCAAGTCTCTTCTTCTTATTGGTGTACTTTAGTAGTGGTTTCTTTGCAGCAATTTGTGCATGAAGTCCTGATTCACACAGTCTCCTCTGAACAGTTGATTTTGAGATGTGTCTGTTACTTGAACTCAGTGAAGCATTTATCTGGCCTGCAATTTCTGAGGCTGGTAACTCTAATGAACTTATCCTCTGCAGCAGAGGTAACTCTGGGCTTTCCATTCCTGTGGCGGTCTTCATGCGAGCCAGTTTCATCATAGCGCTTGATGGTTTTTGCGACTGCACTTGAAGAAACTTTCAAAGTTCTTGACATTTTCCAGATTGACTGATCTTCATGTCTTAAATTAATGATGGACTGTCGTTTCTCTTTGCTTATTTGAGCTGTTCTTGCCATAATATGGACTTGATCTTTTACCAAATAGGTAAAAGTATCTTTTACCAAATCTTCCGTATACCACCCCTACCTTGTCACAACACAACTGATTGGTTCAAACGCATTAAGAAGGAAAGAAATTCCACAAATGAACTTTTACGAAGGCACACCTGTTAATTGAAATGCATTTCAGGAGCCTACCACATGAAGCTGGTTGAAAGAATGCCAAGAGTGTGCAAATCTGTCATCAAGGCAAAAGGTGGCTATTAGAAGAATATAAAATATATTTTGATTTGTTTAACACTTTTTTGGTTACTACATGATTCCATATGTGTTATTTCATAGTTTTGATGTCTTCACTATTATTCTAAAATGTAGAAAATAGTAAAAAATAAAGAAAAACCCTTGAATGAGTAGGTGTTCTAAAACTTTTGACAAGTAGTGTAAAGATTTTTTGGAATAAAACCCTTCATGTAAAACGAAGTGGTTGCTAATTAGGATAGATTTGTTTTGTTCTATAACAGACATTCAATACTACAACAAAAACAGCATGTTTGTTTCATAGATGCAAACATTCACAAAGCAAATAGAAAATGCACATTAAAAAACACAGTAAATGTGACTCAGATGTTTCTCCGAATAAATCCATAATGCTAATGTAGCAAAACAGTAGTCTATAGGTCCTCTGGCCTCCTGCTGGACTGCTTGGTCAGTATTGGGGCTGGTGCTGGGTGAGGGTGTCACATATAAGACTCTGCTGTCCCCCATGGCTGCATCTCAGTGAAAAAGCCTTCACGGAAGCTGAGACTATGGTCCAGGGTGATAGGCACTGCCTGCACCTCCTCTTTCAGCTCCTCCCAGGGGTGCCTCTGCTGCTCATCAGGGAACAGTGTCAGCTCCTCAAAGTGCTGTGGGTGGACCGCCAAAGGGAGCGGCTGCTGCAGCCCAGTCAGGTTGAGGTGCTGCTGGATCTCCTCCATGCTGTAGCAGCCCATGGTGGTCACCTCCATGTACCTGCAGGCCTGCTGGTGGTCCCGGTCAGCCCCTCCGCTGCACCACCTCCCCAGGTGCCAGGCCCGGCCTTGATCCTGCTGGGAGAGCTCCACCTTACAGCCCAGGGAGTTCAGAGCTAAGTTAATGTCTAGATCCTCAAAGTTATTGCTGCTCCCATTCAGAACATCGTCAAACACCATGGCCCAGTCTAGTTCACCCTTCAGTGCCTCTGGTTCCATGAGATCCGGTGTCAACAGTGGTGACTTATGGACTGTCTCCCACTTTGTGCCACCAAGTTTGCGTCTGTTCCCAGCACCTGCCCCTCTGTGGGACACTGTGTAGTGGGCCTGGGGGAAATGCTGGTGGTACTCCTGGGTTTTTCGGTTACGGGATGATCCTTGGGTTTTGCTGTGTCTCTGGGTGTTGAAATGGATGGCTGACATCCGCTTGCGCTTGAAGACTCCATTGACAAACATGTCTGCGTACTGAGGGTCAATCTGCCAGAATCCCCCTTTTCCTGGTTCATTCTTCTGCCTGGGAACCTTCATGAAGCACTTGTTGAGTGACAGGTTATGACGGATAGAGTTCTGAGGAGAGAATAGAATGTAGTTCATGAAAAGATGAGCTAACTGACAGCAGTCTCATTAAAGATTCTCTGTCATGTGTTGCTGGATCGTCATAATGTTATAACTAATGATGTATATATAAATCATTGGTTATAACATGTCAAATGTGCATCATCAGGACAAGGTAATAACAATTTAGGTTCAGTGTACTCCTGAATCATATTGTCCCCATCACAGAGATTCCAAGAAAATCAAACAAAGTCAATCATTTAACTTGTCTAATAAAACTACCCATTTTGAATGGTAAGCGAGCGTTGCGTCTTTTTTTGTCCAATGATGTCTACCCATTTTTAGGTTGCACCTCTACTCACGTTGGTTGAGCACCTTCTACTTATTTCCCCCCCCCAAAAAAAAATCAAACATTAAATAACCCACGATTACATCAATGATAAACATATTTAATCATGATAGGCCTAGAACATATTTTCCATACAGCATCAAAATAAATACTGTATCTCTGAGGGATTAGTTGCATGCAATCGCCCACCCATCTCTCTCCCCCTGGGTTGTGTACCTCTCTCAGGTTTGATCAATAATGTAGAAGACAGACTGAGTCACTAACCTGCCAGCTGGTCTCAGCATGTCTGTAGTAGCAGAAGTTCTCTGTGATCCAGTTATAGATAGCAGACAGTGTGATCTTGTTCTTCTTGCCGGCCTGCATGGCCATGCAGATCAGTGTGGCGTAGGAGTAGGGAGGCTTCACCTCGTGGTTGGTATTGAAGTCTACCTCGTCCAGGGACTTGGCTGGCACAGTGATCTGGTGGTGGTTGTTGGTCACTGTCGGTTGAAGTGAGTAGTAACTAGTCCTGTTGGCTGAGGCACTGGAGGTGATGGGGCTGCCTGCACTCTGAGGCATGCCGGAGGCTGCAGTGTCCCCAGCAGGTGGACTGGAAGGGGAGTCGGAGCCCTGAGGGTGCAGGTGGCTGAGCTGAGGCAGGTGGTACGGCTGGCAAGTGGAGCCCGGTAGGCTTTCTAGACTCACACTGACTATGGTGAAGTCCTGGAGCCATTGGAGGCTGGTGAGACTGTCATCCAGGTGCACTGCACCATTCACATTGTCTTGGTCTTCTGGGTGAAGCTTCATCCATTTCTCCTTGAATCTGGTGGCAATCTCCTGACTTGGTAGTACTGGCATTGTAAAGTGTCCCTGTTAATAAATTCCCACAAAATATTGGTGTGATCTCACTCAACTGCATTATAATCTCATAAAAATAAAAGAACAGTGGCCATTCATTCATAAAGAAGTATTTGCAAAAGCAGTACATTTACCTTGGTCTTGGTGTACTCCGCAGTACAGCTTGAATGATCAGCTCCACTGTTCTCATATGGTACCCAAACCTCTTACACGTTATTGCGATGTCTGTACAGATGGCTTGGAGAGAAACTGCTATCTAAACATGTAAAGCCAAGACTTCATTTGCAAAAGCAGCCTTTATGTTTCCACATTCGTTCAGATCCTGTCGATGTGTGATAATAATCCCACAACGGCGAGGGGCAGATCAGAACATACTGAGGGAAAGACAGAAAAGACCGCCTTGAGTTTTAATAGCTCTAAACAAATAGCAGGTCGCTGATTGGCTCCGTGGTTTTCAGGTTTCGCCTTTGTTTCTACGGCTCGCTGTATGCGTGCATATACAGGAAAAATGTGTTAAATCAGCGAAAGCAAACAGAATGTAATTACACAGAATATTCTATGTAATATTTTTTACCTAATTAATCAGAAACAAAGTGGCTTCTGACTGTCATGAATACGTTGTGCATTCATGAATTGTAAGAAGAATGAGTTTTGATTTAAAAACTGAAGTGCAGTTTTGTTACTAAGGGTCTTCTGTAGGCTATTGGACAGTTAATGATACATAATATTTAAAATATATCCTGAATAATTGTAGATAATGAATACATCCTTAGTTAATTGTAAAACAGCCACCTTTGGAGTTACATTTTTTACAACAGTGATGTGACTTTAGCTACACATGGTCGATATTTGAATTGACTTTTGATTAATTCCTCGTTTTATAGACATTGAAGACATAAATGTTACAGTTAATGACAATGTGTGTAGTTGAAACTGCGAACATACTGGCTCTGGGATGAAATTGGGTAATTCTGGCTTTGACATGATGTATTAGTGACATCTACTGGTTATTGTCGATGTTAGGTTCTCGAATTTGCTGTATCCGTTTTTTAATCAGTAGGTATACCCAGCTGACAGTGAAACTATGATTCCGTTAAAATGAATATGATCATTGTAGAAAACTCCATCACAGTTACTCTTTCTCTGGTCCTGGGAGTCTGGGAGACAGGCTCACAAACTCTTGTCTTTCTAACTCAGGGTGTCAAACTCATTTTCCCCCTGCGGATCGCATTCGCGCACTCGGTCTTCGACGATGTCCGGAGGGCGCACTAAAATGTCTTATATTTCCTCGCCATCAGAAATTGGCCTAAAATAGTTCTCTCTCCATCATTTTTTGAATTGCATATACTCCCTGGCTGTCTATCTTTAATTTTGATGATTATTAACGAGTTGGACACAGTCAAGAAACTGCATGAAGGTACTGTAGGTCCATTATCGTTTCTACACTGTCTCTGTATGGTTTTAGTCATACATACACTACATGACCAAAAAGAATGTGAACACCTGCTCGTCAAACATCTCATTCCAAAATCATGGGCATTACTATGGAATTGGTCACTCTTTGCTGATATAACAGCCTCCACTCTTCTGGGAATGCTATCCACTAGATGTTGGAACATTGCTGCCAGGACTTGATTCCATTCAGCCACAAGAGCATTGGTGAGGTCGGACACTGATATTAGGAGATTAGGACAGGCTTGCAGTAGGTGTTCCAATTCATCCCAAAGGTGTTCGATGGGTTTTTAGTCAGGGCTCTGTGCAGGTCAGTCAAGTTCTTCCATACCGATCTCAACAAACTATTTCAGTATCAACCTCGCTTTGTGGACAGGGGCATTGTCATTCTGAAACAGAAAAGGGCATTCCGTTACTACAGCGCAAACTGTTGCCACAAAGTTGGAAGCACAGAATTGTCTAGAATATCATTGTATGCGGTATCATTAATATTTACCTTCACTGGAACTAAGTGGCCTAGCCCAAATCATGAAAAACAGCCCTAGACCATTATTCCTCTTCCACCAAACGTTACAGTTGGCACTATGCATTGGGGCAGGTAGCATTCTCCTTGCATCCACCAAACCCAGATTCATGTGTCAGACTACCAGATGATGAAGAGTGATTCATCACTCCAGAGAATGCGTTTCCACTGCTCCAGAGTCCAATGGTGACGAGCTTTACACCACTCCAGCCAATGCTTGGCATTGCGCATGATGATCTTAGGCTTGTGTGCGGCTGCTTGGGACGAACAGTTCTTGTGCTGATGTTGTTTCCAGAGGCCGTTTGGAACTCGGTAGTGAGTGTTGGAACCTTGGACAGACAATTTTTATGAGCTACACGCTTCAGCATTTGGCATTCCCGTTCTGTGAGCTTGTGTGGCCTACCACTTCGCTGCTGAGCCATTGTTGCTCCTAGATGTTTCCACTTCACAATAACAGCACCTACAGTTGACCGGGGCAGCTCTAGCAGGGCAGAAATTTGACTAACTGACTTGTTGGAAAGATGGAATCTTATGACGGTGCCACGTTGAAAGTCACTGAACTCATCAGTATGGCCATTCTATTGCCAATGTTTTGGATAGAGATTGCATGGCTGTGTGCTCGATTTTATACACCTGTCAGCAATGAGTGTGGCTGAAATAGCCAAATCCACTCATTTGAAGGGTTGTTCAGATACTTTTGTATATACAGTACCAGTCAAAAGTTTGGACACACCTACTCATTCATGGGTTTTTCTTTATTTTTACTAGTTTCTACATTGTAGAATAATCGTGACGACATCAAAACTAAGAAATAACACATATGGAATCACGTAGCAACCAAAAAAGTTTTAAACAAATTAAAATATATTTTATATTCGAGATTCTTCAAAGTAGCCAACCTTTGCCTTGATGACAGCTTTGCACATGCTTGGTATTCTCTCAACCAGCTTCATGAGGTAGTGTCACGTTCGTTGTAACGAGGAGACCAAGGCGCAGCGTGACATTCCTCTTATTAAAGGAAGAACACAATCGTGACACTATAAACACCGGTGCTGACACAGGCAACTAATACATAGACAATAACCCACAAAATACCCAAGGAACATGGCTACCTAAATATGGTCCCCAATCAGAGACAACGATAAACAGCTGCCTCTGATTGAGAACCAATCTAGGCAACCATAGACATAAAAACACCTAGACTAGAAACAACCCCATATACATACAAAACTCTAGACAGGACAAAACATATATATCACCCTCGTCACACCCTGACCTAACCAAAATAATAAAGAAAACAAAGAATACTAAGGTCAGGGCGTGACAGGTAGTCACCTGGAATGCATTTCAATTAACAAGTGTGCCTTCTTAAAAGTTCATTTGTGGAATTTCTTTCCTTTTTAATGCGTTTGAGCCAATCAGTTGTGTTGTGACAAGGTAGGGTTGGTATATAGAATATAGCCCTATTTGGTAAAAGACCAAGTCCATATTAAGGCAAGAACAGCTAAAATAAAAATAAGCAAAGAGAAACGACAGTCCATCATTACTCTAAGACATGAAAGCCAGTCCATGCAGAAAATGTCAAGAACTTTCAAAGTTTCTTCAAGTGCAGTCGCAAAAACCATCAAGCGCTATGATGAAACTGGCTCTCATGAGGACTGCCACAGAAATGGAAGACCCAGAGTTACCACTGCTGCAGAGGATAAGTTCATTAGAGTTACCAGCCTTAGAAATTGCAGCCCAAATAAATGCTTTTTACATTTAACTGGGCAAGTCAGTAAATAACAAATTCTTATTTACAATGACAGCCTACAGGGGAACAGTGGGTTAACTGCCTTGTTCAGGGGGAGAGCAACAGATTTTTACCTTGTCAGCTCAGGGATTCAATCCATCAACCTTTCAGTTACTGGCCCAACACTCTAACCACTAGGCTACCTGCTGCTTCACAGAGTTCAAGTAACAGACACATCTCAACATCAACTGTTCAGAGGAGACTGCGTGAATCAGACCTTTGTGGTTTAATTGCTGCAAAGTGCAAAGAAGCCTCAACTAAAGCACACCAATAAGAAGAAGAGACATGCTTGGACCAAGAAATACGAGCCATGGACATTAGAATTGGTGGAAATCTGTCCTTTGGTCTCATGAGTCGAAATTTGAGATTTTTGGTTCCAACCGTCAAGTCTTTGTCAGATCGCAGAGTAGGTGGACGCATGATCTCCGCATGTGTGGTTCCCACCATAAAGCATGGAGGAGGAGGTGTGATGGTGCTTTGCTGGTGACACTGTCTGTGCTTTATTTAGAATTCAAGGCACACTTAACCAGCATGGATAACCCACAGCATTCTGCAGTGATACGCCACCACATCTGGTTTCACTTAGTGGGACTAACATTTGTTTTTCAACAGCACAATGACTCAACACACCTCCAGGCAGTGTAAGGGCTATTTTGACCAAGAAGGAGAGTGATGGAGTGCTGCATTAGATGACCTGGCCTCCACATTCACCCGACCTCAATCCAATTGAGATGGTATGGGATGAGTTGGAGCGCAGAATGACAGAAAAGCAGCCAACAAGTGCTCAGCATATGTGGGAACTCCTTCAAGATTGTTGGAAAAGCATTCCTGGTGAAGCTGGTTGAGAGAATGCCACAAGTGTGCAAAGCTGTCATCAAGGCAAAGGGTGGCTAACTTTGAAGAATCTAAAATCTATTTAGAATTGTTTAACACTTTTTTGGTTACTACATTATTCCATATGTGTAATTTCATAGTTTTGATCTCTCACTATTATGTATGCTATGTAGAAAATAATAAAATAAATAAAAACCCTTGAATGAGTAGGTGTGTCCAAACTTTTGACTGGTACTGTATATATAATATATACACATTTCATTTCAACTTGTAGGACTATGCATAGGGTGAATTCGGGAAAGAGTGGGACAAGATATAAACTGGGACAGATTAATCCTGATTCCTTTATTTCTTGGTCTGACAAAAGAACATTTAAACTATTGTTACTAACAGCAAAATTACATCACTTAATCGGTGACATCATGGAGGGGCAGAGAAAGCAAACAGGAAGCTCACCCCGGGAAGCACACGGTAAAATCAGTGACATAGCTTCTCTGTTTTGTTAAGGTTATAAAACGGTCCTACATAATGCACTGTGCCGAATGTTGACGTAAATGTGAATACTATGTACTGGTGCATCAAAATACATAAAGTTGCCAATATTATCTTTCAATTTTGAAATTGTCATGTTTGTTCTCCGGCTTTGCCAACCATAACTAGCTAAAGTAGCAGAATGGAGTGGGCTTTTCTAATGGAGGAGAGAGAACCAGTTTACATTAGGGACCACCTGTATTTAGGTTAGGCTCTGGTTCTTGAAGTACTATATCCTGTTATTAGTACTGTTATTTCTGGAATTCAGAAAGCAGGACACTTTTTGCGTTTTCATCTTCTGTAACTTCTTCAGACACCTATACAACATATTGGCCCAACATGATACATTTCTGAAATCCTCAAATGTTTCCTAATCACACCAAATTGAATCGTCATTGAAGTACAATTAGGACTATAATAATGGTGTCAAAGACCAACTGAAAATATGGTCATGCCTCCTGTGAATATGAAATCAACAGTCGTTTTTTTGTGTGATTACGAAACATCTGTAGGATTTCAGAAATGTGTCATGTGTTGGGCTAATATGTTGAATAGATGTCGAAAGAGGTTACAGAAGATGGAAATGCAAAGTGTCCCACTTGTTCCGAATTCACCCTAAATGGTCATCACAGGTCAAGCATGAGACATGCAGTTAAAACCAGAAGTGTTCAACATTACATTTATTTAATTGTTATTCACATGCGGCTATAGGCTACACATGTAGGATCTTAATTTGAGCCAGTTTGCTACAGCAGGAAAATAATCCTGCAGCAACAGGAAATTTGAATTATGTGGATTATAATGAATGGGACATTTTTGTAGGGGTTGATACATTTTTCATTAGTGTAAATCTAGTCTGATATTTTAAAGTAGAAATGACAAACTTTAGAAGCCTTTTTAAACCTTGAATACACTACAAGTTTGCATTTCCTGCTGTGAAGGAAAATTCTCAGTAACAGAATATTGATCAAATGAAGATCCTACATCTGTACACAGGGACGGACAGATATTGATAGAGTTATGAATCACTAAATGTGGTGTTGTCCTGGATACCAGGTCAATAATAGTGAGAAACAGGAACAAGGCACAAGTGTATCATCAAAGTTAACATGACACATCGTTAATCAAAGACACATGACATTTACACCCCTCTACAACAAAACTCACAAGCAAAAGATAACCTAATGTTAAAGATGCAATGTCTCAAGATGTTGCATAAGTAAAATGGTTGAGAAGCATTTAGTTTATTCCCCCTGGGAAAAAAATTAGAACACATACAATGCAGACCATATAACAACCAAGTCTACTCATAATGTAGTTCATTTTTAGATTAAATGTATCAATATATGGACTTAACATAATTGTAATTGCTGAACAGTTGGTTTTAATAACAATTAGGTTTCTTTAAAAATATTTAACGAACCATTGAGAATGCAAAGAAATGTCATACTTTTACAGCTCTGTATATCAGCCAATGGAAATAAAAACCTCCTAGACTACGTGCTCATACAGCTGTACAGTGCCTTGCAAAAGTATTCGGCCCCCTTGAACTTTGCAACCTTTTGCCACATTTCAGGCTTCAAACATAAAGATATAAAACTGTATTTTTTTGTGAAGAATCAACAACAAGTGGGACACAATCATGAAGTGGAACAACATTTATTGGATATTTCAAACGTTTTTAACAAATCAAAAACTGAAAAATTGGCCGTGCAAAATTATTCAGCCCCTTTACTTTCAGTGCAGTAAACTCTCTCCAGAAGTTCAGTGAGGATCTCTGAATGATCCAATGTTGACCAAAATTACTAATGATGATAAATACAATCCACCTGTGTGTAATCAAGTCTCCGTATAAATGCACCTGCACTGTGATAGTCTCAGAGGTCCGTTAAAAGCGCAGAGAGCATCATGAAGAACAAGGAACACACCAGGCAGGTCCGAGATACTGTTGTGAAGAAGTTTAAAGCCGGATTTTGATACAAAAAGATTTCCCAAGCTTTAAACATCCCAAGGAGCACTGTGCAAGCGATAATATTGAAATGGAAGGAGTATCAGACCACTGCAAATCTACCATGACCTGGCCGTCCCTCTAAACTTTCAGCTCATACAAGGAGAAGACTGATCAGAGATGCAGCCAAGAGGCCCATGATCACTCTGGATGAACTGCAGAGATCTACAGCTGAGGTGGGAGACTCTGTCCATAGGACAACAATCAGTCGTATATTGCACAAATCTGGCCTTTATGGTAGAGTGGCAAGAAGAAAGCCATTTCTTAAAGATATCCATAAAAAGTGTTGTTTAAAGTTTGCCACAAGCCACCTGGGAGACACACCAAACATGTGGAAGAAGGTGCTCTGGTCAGATGAAACCAAAATTGAACTTTTTGGCAACAATGCAAAACGTTATGTTTGGCGTAAAAGCAACACAGCTCATCACCCTGAACACAACATCCCCACTGTCAAACATGGTGGTGGCAGCATCATGGTTTGGGCCTGCTTTTCTTCAGCAGGGACAGGGAAGATGGTTAAAATTGATGGGAAGATGGATGGAGCCAAATACAGGACCATTCTGGAAGAAAACCTGATGGAGTCTGCAAAAGACCTGAGACTGGGACGGAGATTTGTCTTCCAACAAGACAATGATCCAAACCATAAAGCAAAATCTACAATGGAATGGTTCGAAAATAAACATATCCAGGTGTTAGAATGGCCAAGTCAAAGTCCAGACCTGAATCCAATCGAGAATCTGTGGAAAGAACTGAAAACTGCTGTTCACAAATGCTCTCCATCCAACCTCACTGAGCTCGAGCTGTTTTGCAAGGAGGAATGGGAAAAAGTGTCAGTCTCTCGATGTGCAAAACTGATAGAGACATACCCCAAGCGACTTACAGCTGTAATCGCAGCAAAAGGTGGCGCTACAAAGTATTAACTTAAGGGGGCTGAATAATTTTGCATGCCCAATTTTTCAGTTTTTGATTTGTTAAAAAAGTTTGAAATATCCAATAAATGTCGTTCCACTTCATGATTGTGTCCCACTTGTTGTTGATTCTTCACAAAAAAATACAGTTTTATATCTTTATGTTTGAAGCCTGAAATGTGGCAAAAGGTCGCAAAGTTCAAGGGGGCCGAATACTTTCGCAAGGCACTGTATATCCTGAAACCGTTTCATCACAAGAACACCAAAAAATGCAACAAGCAGCAGCCATATCTGTTTAGTTGAAGGCACATAGATCTATATGTATGGTGCTACATCTACAGGTTCAGACACTGCAAGTCATGGAACTTGAGCAAGGCAACGACTATGCCAGGATGACAAGCCACAATATAGCTACAGAAATATGCCACGTCTACAAATAACACACTTTGTGCTATACAGTCAGCATTGCGTATTGGCTTGTTGCAGGCTCTATCTATCTTTGTGTTCAGCTGTTCGGGTGTAAAGCTGGACTCTGTCACTAAAAATCGATCAGCTAAATGTGAGATACTGTGCATGTAGCTGTAACTACTAATCTCCTTATTTGAATCCCCAGATGTTCTTCTATAATACACAAATATACAATTTTGCAAATTAATCTACACAATTTTCTAGTACAGGTACAATATATAAGATATCACATAATTCAGTATAAAAACAAACAAATGTAGATATTTACCATTGAAGACAACTTGAAATGAAATGCCTCAATTTGACTTGCTATGACAGGGGAATTCACCATTTCAAAGTAAAATGAATGAATCCTCAAAACCTTTAAAAAAATGACACCATTCAATTATGTCATGTTTAAATCATGTCAAATGTCCACTGAAATGTTTCAAAGTTTGCTTTCAAAAACGTTTCATATCATACAAGCACCAAGAAATAACAGTTTAAAAAAGTTATTAGTTTAGATGAATACAACATGAATGGTATTAATGCTCTCTAAAACAATTAGTGTCAAGCAGTAATTTGAATAGAGTAAACTGAAAGTGAGTGTGCTTCTAGTACTACCATATGGTAGTCATACTCAACCACTGGAATCATGCAACGTCCGCCACTGCATCACAACCCCATCCAGAATGGATAAACAATTACACACTCCTAAATGTATGTATGCAAAGCAATCTAATTAAGGACTTGTTGTTTTTTTATTAAGGTATAGTATGGTTTTAGTAAATCCTTGCAATGACCACCACAAACACATTTTGAATCAATGCCAGTTATGGCATGAATCGGTGACCAAAGTAGGAGAGAGGTCTTCTACAAGGCCCAAGGGGACTGGATCATGGGGGATGGATGGGCTTGGGAGGAGACCATGGCTAAGTCCCAATTATTCATCCTTTAGGCTAAATATGCACTTTCACACTCCCCGTCATGGATTTAAAAGCATTGGATTGGTGTAATTATTGACTGGAGGGAGTTTCCACCATTGTGAAATCCATGTGAGAAAGTGAATTGGGACTCAGCCAGAGAGGGAGAACCGTTGGGTCCAGAGGTTAGGGGTCAAATTGCTCATCCTCCATGTGAAGACTGCTGGGGGGACACAGGAGGGGCTGGCTGGAGCAGTTGGTACTCTGACTCTTCAGGCTCTCTGATGACCCTGTGGACACAAGGAGCATGATCCAATTAAACAAGAGGAGCTCTTACTCCAGTGAAATAAATCTAAACAGTTGCATACTTATCAATACAAACTTGCTGTCTATTTGCATGATAAACAGAGTTACAACCTGCAGCAGATTATTAACCAACTGTCCTGAATCTGACAGATAGCGAGGAATCGGTTTCTCTGAAGCAACGAGACAGAAAAGCAGATAGGTAAAGACAGGACAGAGAAGTCCTACATACCACATTTATTCCTCCACACCAATAGAGCAGGCATCAGGACCTAGAGCTGGCCATAGCAAGGCCAGGTAAAGGGACAGGGCAGGGAGTAAGGAAACAGAGAAGAACAAACAGCACACAGGTTAGATGCAAAGCTGGGGGACTGAAAGCCTGATAGAATAAAGAGAAAAAGAGCCAAAAGGTATTATACGTGCAATCAAAAATGTATGTTAACAATTGGTTTGAGCCTTAAAGACATGCTCTGGTACTTTGGCAACTAGTAAGTATTTTTTAAGGTTCCTATTGTTTGTGTGTTAATGTGTAGTTCATACATAATCTATGAGCAGAACTAGCCAAGAAATCCCTAGTTTGACTGTTTTCTGGAAGCTGTGCAGCGCCATTTTCCCTACATTTACCCCCACATGGGCCAGCCCCCTAGCAATTAAAGTTTCAGCCAATGATCTTCAGCCTGCCAAGGGAGTGACGGCTAGCAACACGCACACAGTAGACAGAGAGAGACATGATGAACATATGTGACAGAGTACACAATTTTCTGGGGCCACTTTTGGCTCGTGGGCGCTACTTTCAGAACTACTAGCTAAAAAGTATACAAAAGAACCAGAGAATATCTTTAATGTCCAGACAAACATACACAATTGTGCACAGATACGCACAGGCCTGGGCCTTGTGTTATTATTAGCTTACCTGGCAGAGACAGGTCCCCTGGTGGGTCACTCTCTGTTTTGGTCAGGCTGCTGTGTTCACTGCTGTAGTCCTGAAGGATCTCTCGCTCTCCTCCAGAGTGCAGCCTGTCCTCTGTACCACCCACGACAGGAGGGAGAGACAAGGTCACAACATGCAACAAGACCTAAATGTCCTTACACTGGTTTGGAATGTACCCTGGTAGGTATTTCAAGTCATTATTTGGAGAGGTCACCTACTCGAACTTGATGTAGACTGGACCACTAACTACGTGCATTCAGAGCATGACAGAACTCACCATCATCTGGGGAGATGGACTCCGGTACATCCTCGGCTGCAGTGGCCTCGGTGGGAGCAGGGCTGCTGGAGAGCAGTGTGTGAGGCTGGGCGTCAGACATCTCAGACAGCTTCTCCTCATCCTCCTCCTGGATGGGTGATGAGGGCGACCTCAGGGTGCTGCGGGGGCGAAACACTTACAATGAGGTGACATGGATAACAAACAAAAAACATTTACAACCGACGTGAAGCTTTATAATAAACAGACTGCACTCTGTACTGTTGTCCTAGTAAGTTTATTTTCTGCAGGTTGGCAAGGCACAGCAATGTCAACTGGATGGATTGCCAAGGACATGCCATATAATCAGTTTGTAGAATGGTGCTGGATACAGAAGATGACCTCTAGCAGCACCTCACCACAACATAAGGACACTCTTTATTCTGACCCTGGGCCAAGCTGTTACACAAAATGATGAGCAATCAATCCAGAGTCAAACCCAATGTCAACAAGCAAATCCATCCAGGGCAGTTAATCTGTCAGGGCTATTAACTTCATACTAAAACTAAATCATTCAAAATTGCATATGCTCCAAGTTAGAGACCGTTCAAATCAAATGGTAATGGTGTGAAGAATTACAGTAGCAGGCAGCTGGACCGTAGAGAGCAGCACTGTGAGACTTTAGCCCACTTCAGCTCCTCCCCTTTCTTCCTAAAGTGTGCACTGATTCACCCTACCTCAAAAGATTTCAAAGCATTGGATTGGTTTAAATATTCGCTGGAGGGAGGTTCCACCATCTTCTCTTACACCTGTCCATTACTTTTAAATCCATGAGGGGGAGTGTAGTGTACGAGTGCACACTTCAGGGAGATGGTCCATCTCAGATGGAGGAGAAAGTGAACTGAGCTTGTTACTACCCTTGTGTCTCAGGATTACCTGTCAGGTGACTTGCTGACCTTGCCCTTCTGCAGGCCCCCGTCCCCGGAGTGTTCTGGGGAGCCCAGCGGCCGGCCCTCCCCTACCAGGCTCCCAGAGAAGTTAATATCATCGTATAGGGGGGCGGGGGGGATGGAGGGGGACACAGAGTGCAGGCCATTCAGGGCCTCCAGCAGAGAGATGGGCTCAAAGCCTGGGGGAACCGAGTCTGAGCTCTGGAGAGAGGCACACGCAGAAAGACTGCTCATATCTTCACTAGTCATTCACAGTCATTTATTAAAGGCTTTGTAACTGCATTGTGATGGAGTTGAGTTTCGTTAAATACAAGTATAAAAAGAAACAATCCTTGTCACACATGATGTCATGTATTAACAACAAATGCCTGGGTCGTGTGCGCCGTACCGAGTGCTCATCATGGTCCATGGTCTGAGCCAGTACAGGGCTGAAAGACACAGGGGACAGCGGCCCAGGCTTCTTCCTCACAGCTCTGATCTGCAGCAAGGCTCGGAAGGCTGGGGAGAGAGACAGACCAAACACTGATTACACTACACACTGTCAAATGGGACTGCATCTTCACTAAAATGTCAACTTTACAGCATTTTCCTTAAATCAGCTCAGTAAACACAGGGCATTCATCTCCACGTCCATTAGGTGTCTCTCTCGCTGAGCTCTGAAACATGGCAGCCTGGCAGGTCTATTTCCTATTAGCTAAGGCATGAAATCTCAGTAGGAAGCCTATTGGAAACAAACTATTGTCGCTCCTTACGCAGTCTGCAGATAGGACAGTTGTTGGCCTGGTAACGCAGGGTGTCAGCACAGGAGTTGCAGAGACACAGGTGTCTGCAGGGCAGAATGATGGTGTCTCGGAGGTCTGACAGACAAACAACACACTCATTGCTGTTGTCACTGTTCTCATCCTCCGATGGCTGCAGAGAACCAAAAAACAAGAGTGTTGTTAAGAGTGATGAACATGTAGAAAAAAATTGACTATGCAAACCAACGGTCTGAAAACCTACAGCAAAATGAGCCACATTTCTGATAGATTCAGGTGTGGTTACACCTCTATAATGGAAAAATGTGCTGCTTTCCAACAGCCTTTGTAAATTCATGTTAAATAAATCTACTGTATGCATCTACAAAAGTTGTTCCTGGTGAGTTCTAGAACAACAACCTTGGTCTCTTGGTTGTTTTTGTTTTCAATTCCATAGATCTCCTGCAGCAGGTAGCTCACACGATCCACCTATAACAGAGCGCACACATGGTAACATGAGGAACACATTGTAGCCTTATGTCCCATAGGGGATAAACAGGACGTAAGCACACATGCTAACAAATGTATGTGTTGTAAATTAACATGTTTTTGTTATTCAGGCATTTGTATTTTGAATAATATAATAGAGAAGACATGGATTAACTTGGATGAACTTACAATTTGCTTCTGCTTCAGAGGCTTGACGGAGAAACTGCCATCCACATGCTTGAAAGGAAGAAATGGTGTTTACTTCACATATTTCATAATGTGTGAAAACAGAACTTCATGACATCAGATTTGCAAATTTGAGTCAAATTCAAACACTGCCCTCTTCCACTCAATCGACACAATGAGTTACTTACTCTCTCAAAGGCTGCCAGCAGCACATGTGCATGTCCCAAGCAATCTGGAAAAGGACAAACACTAATTCATAAGGGATTACTGTACTCTGTGCATACAGTGTCTAATCTAGCACCTGCTATTGTGGTACAGCGGAGAGACAGTTGCCAACTAAGTTTGTTAAGTCAGTCTTGAGATGATATATGGAGCGCAGTACATTAACATCAGCGTCAACCGTTTGGACCACCTACCATCCCCTTCATCCACCACAGCTTGGATCACCATGGGGAAAACACCCCGGTCCAGGTCAAAGTTCAGCTGTAAAGATAAAATAAATGGTGACAACAGATGAGTTTATCAACTGTGAGCTGGTGACATCACTCCACAGGATTGAGTGCTGCTGCCCAGATATACTCACATCCTCCTCCTTCCAGTCGGTGAAATCAATTTTGAAAGAAGGTAGGGAGAAATGTTGGCTCACACCCCTCTTATAGTGTACAGTCTCAGAAACCAGGGCTGGGCCCTTTGGGTTGTACCTACACAAGACAGAAACAGTGATGTCAATTTCTTATCAATACAAAAACTATCAACGTTAATTTAGTATAGCGGAAATATAAGATGTTCTTTATCAGATCTCTTGTTGAGAGCTCTTTCATCAACCACAAATAATGAAAAACAGCATTAGGCCTAACTAAAATCAATTTCCGAATTTTCCCTCTTAAATTTGTCAATGGAAAAGCTCAATAAAAAAACATGCAAAAAAAGGCAGAAAAACACATCCATCCACTCACATAATGACCTCAGCATAAACTATTATATTAATTCCCTCTTCAGATGACATGCGTATCCATGGAGACAGGCGGTTGCTAAGGACCCATTGTATCTCTCCCAGTCTGCTTTTTGGAGACTGACATTCTATGCTGTATATTGGCCACTATCATAAGATGTTCTTATACAACGTGTCTTTAAAGTGAATAAAACAATTTCACTGCAGAAACAGATAAAAGGCATGGATTTCATTTGAGAAATGATGAAATGTAAAATGATGAATTTGATTTAGTTAGCAAGAGAGCAAGAGACAGTGGAAGAAAATATGTATTTCTAATTAGTGAATGACTTAGAAATATCATATTGATGCTAAACATAGTCTATTATGTAAATGAAAAGGTTTCTGAAACAGACTCTTACATACATTGCCATCCCATTGGTGAATTCCTCAAAAGCTTGGCAATACAGGGTGATAGCCACACGAGCATCAGCGTCAAATGTGAACTCCACACCATACAGAACCTTTGGCTTCCCTCCTTCCTCTACTGGAGCATCAGTGTCATCTTTGTACCTAGTAGTCAAGCAGACAAACAAAACAATGTTAAGCTAGGTTTTTCAAGTGGCCAATTTCAAAATGACATAACTTTGATACTGAAGCTATTATTAAGTTAACAACAACAACAAATCCCTCATGCACCACACTTATGAAAGCATGTCGATATCAAATGAAACATAGGCCTAAACAAGTACAGTGAATAGATGTTAAGCTAAAGTCAATCAGCCAGGATTCTTGACCTGAATCACTTGACAATGAAAACAACTAAGAAAAATAAATGAGGTAAGGTTAGTCTGAAGACTACTCGCTGTAGAATATGGTGGTGTTTTTCCTCACCTGACCAAGCGCAGGGAGTCCTTTCTGATATTGACCAGACTTCTCAGGGTCTTCACCGGCTCATGGGGTGCCGGGGTCACGTACGGAAACTAAGCAAAGGTGAGACATGACAACTAGTCTAAGAAAAGAACAGCCCAATGCAGATAAACTTCAAATGCTTTAGCCTAACCAATAACATGGGGGATGTGAATCAAGGACTACTCCTGAACTTCCACTTCAACTAATATGCCTAATAGGCTGTACATGTTACTTCTCTGTCTGCAGCTTGCAAGGTGCAAAACTTAACAACATAGCTAAGAATCTTTACCACTGTATAGCAAACTTGTAGGTCCTTACTTGTACAGGCCTATTTCCAAGGAAGTTCAGATCCATGTTTTCTCCAAATAGGTAACCCTCTGGATGTGGAGTGTCAAATTTCTCCCCTCCCATGAAAAAATGGCTGGCAAAGTAATTCCCTTTAAAAAAATAGAAGTATGTGACTAGATTAGAATCAGGATAAAATCAGGATGGAAGGCCTATCTTTAATCAGGACAAGATCAGGACACTGATGTACAACTCATCTCTGCCTCATCAAATAAACATCTCACCAGGACTGAATATCATCCAATTACCCATTTACAGAGTTCACATGTAACGTTAGGCCTATAATGTTGGGAACTGATGATGTCAGTTTAACTGACGTTAGCAGCGTTGGCTATAGTTCGAGTTTTAGCGTTACAATCCAAATGAATAGCTATATTTACCCGATTTCGGTGGAAATCTGTACGCAGAATTCGCCTGGATATCAATATCCTCAACGCCAGCGATTCTCCGGCTAAGAATCGACCCCATCTTTCCTTGTTGTTGCTAGCTTGCTAATTAGCTACAGACTTGGCTAACTACTAACGTTACTAGCCCCTACGCTAGTGTATTTATCGTCCAAGGGACCGTTTTGTAACAAGTTTTAGACTTTCTTCGGTATTACACAGCCACTTATATATCCAACTGTGTACCTGTCAAGAATAACGATAGAACCAAGGATAACTGGGTTTCCGCTAAAGAAAATAAACACAAGTTTCTAGCCAAAAGACTTCTGATGTGTGATACGTCAAACTACATGGTGTTAGGGACTTGTAGTTCTTTCTGTCACCGACCTACTTACTGATCGACCCTCCCCATGGCTCTGATTTGCGCTCTCGTGCTGCCGATCAAAGGGGCGCTCAGGACACTGAACATAGTTCATACAGTAAATATTTGGGTTTTTACTGCGGACTGTGCTGTCTTCATGGTCGATGAGAGGAAAGGCTAATGCAAGGGAGAATAACCTCAAGGACTGAGCACCAACCCAAGGGGAAAGGTTTAGAATAGCCCGTGTATGCAAATATGGATGATCTAAAGCACCAAGTTATGATAAATCAGTTCGTCCTGACTGCTGGATGCGCCGCAGACCAAGCGAAACAGCTTCTACAAGCGGCACATTGGCAGTTCGAGGTATGGGAACCTTTTCTTGTTGACAATGGGTTTGGTGCATGGAAGATAGATCAGTTACAGAGATCAGTCTGTGTCTGTTTCTCAGAGTCATTAATTAAATACATCTAATTAATACAGTAATGCCAATCATTTGTAAAATAATCTTTACAACATCCCAGTAGGCTAATGCTATTATGCAATGAAAATGTAGCTAACTATGGTATTCAGCAGCCTAATGGCACAATGTAACATTTTCACAGCAGATAGTATAATATCAATTTAGGTTGTATTTGTCTGCAATAGGCTATCATATGTGTAATGCACACTGGACTGTTGCTTATTGACACATATATTTTATTTTTCAATAGACTGCATTAAGTGCCTTTTTTCAAGAAACCAATATTCCATACAGTCACCATCATCAAATGGTAAGTATAGAAAACCTACAGTATTATTGTTAATAATGAATAATTTATGTATTATTATTATTATTACATTATTATGATGATGATGATGATTATTGCAACATCTATGATTATATTTATATTCATGCCCCTGTCGTCCGTGTCCGCCATGTTGTACCCACACACAAGCCTGACAAAAATAAACACACGTTGGCCACGTTGTTCATAGTGCCTTGTCATGTACTGTAGCATATTACTTACTGTGTTATTTCACATGAACGGTGACATGATAGGCTGCTATGTTTCTAATACTTATAGTCGTCAAATGAAGTCATGTGAGTTATGGATGATCTGTACTGCTACTATTCTTTTTCTTGAATCGAAGCCTTGAAAATGTGTCTTGTGGGGGAGGGTGGTTCCAGAAAAAGTGAACATTGTTTTAGTAAAAAATAAATTTAAAAAAGGTCAAAATAAATAAATAAAATGATTTCAGGGCTACAGCACTTATGATACATACTATACAAAACATACAGTTGAAGTATACATACACCTTAGCCAAATACATTTAAATTCAGTTTTTCACAATTCCTGACATGTAATCCGAGTAAAAATTCCCTGTTTTAGGTCAGTTAGGATCACCACTTTATTTTAAGAATTTGAAATGTCACAATAATAGTAGAGAGAATAATTTATTTCAGTTTTTATTTCTTTCAGCACATTCCCAGCGGGACAGAAGTTTACATATACTCAATTAGTATTTGGTAGCATTACCTTTAAATTGTTTAACTTGGGTCAAACGTTTCTGGTAGCCTTCCACAAACTTCCCACAATAAGTTGGGTGAATTTTGGCCCATTCCTCCCGACAGAGCTGGTGTAACTGAGTCAGGTCTGTAGGCTTCCTTGCTCGCACACGCTTTTTCAGTTCTGCCCACAAATTTTCTATGGGATTGAGGTCAGGGCTTTGTGATGGCCACTCCAATACCTTGACTTTGTTGTCCTTAAGCCATTTTGCCACAACTTTGGAAGTATGCTTGGGGTCATTTGGAAGACCCATTTGCGACCAAACTTTAACTTCCTGACTGATGTCTTGAGATGTTGCTTCAATGCCATATATTTTGTGAAGTGCACAAGTCCCTCCTGCAGCAAAGCACCCCGACAACACGATGCTGCCACCCCCATGCTTCACGGTTGGGATGGTGTTCTTCGGCTTGCAAGCTTCACCCTTTTTCCTCCAAACATAACAATGGTCATTATGGCCAAACAGTTCTATTTTTATTTCATCAGACCAGAGGACATTTCTCCAAAAAGTACGATCATAGTCCCCATGTGCAGTTGCAAACCGTAGTCTGGCTTTTCGATGGCGTTTTGGAGCAGTGGCTTCTTCCTTGCTGAGCGGTCTTTCAGGTTATGTCGATATTGGACTTGTTTTACTGTGGATATAGATACTTTTGTACCTGTTTCCTCCAGCATCTTCACAAGGTCCTTTGTTGTTGTTCTGGGATTGATTTGCACTTTTCACACCAAAGTACATTCATCTCTAGGAGACAGAACGTGTCTCCATCCTGAGTGGTATGACGGCTGCGTGGTCCCATGGTGTTTATACTTGCGTACTATTGTTTGTACAGATGAATGTGGTACCTTCAGGCGTTTGGAAATTGCTCCCAAGGATGAACCAGACTTGTGGAGGTCTACAATTTTTTTTCTGAGGTCTTGGCAAATTTCTTTTGATTTTCCCACGATGTCAAGCAAAGAGGCACTGAGTTTGAAGGTAGGCCTTGAAATACATCCACAGGTACACCTCCAATTGACTCAAATGTTGTCAATTAGCCTATCAGAATCTTCTAAAGCCATGACATCATTTTCTGGAATTTTCCAAACTGTTTAAATGCACAGTCAACTTAGTGTGTATAAACTTCTGACCTACTGGAATTGTGATTCAGTGAATTATACGTGAAATAATCTGTCTGTAAACAATTGTTGGAACAATTACTTGTGTCATGCACAAAGTAGATGTCCTAACCGACTTGCCAAAACTATAGTTTGTTAACAAGAAATTTGTGGAGTGGTTGAAAAACAAGTTTTAATGACTCCAACCTAAGTGTATGTAAACGTCCGACTTCAACTGTACATACATTGTCTTTTAATGACAGTGTTAAAATCTTGACACATGTATAACAGGACATTAGCACAGTTTATTCTAGGCTATTTGTCATATAGATTTTCCATTTGGCCAATAGATTTCCTCCTTCGAAACAACATCTGGCTTCATGAGCAATAAGATATCAGTTTATTTAGGTCTAGAACCTTACCTCTCATAACCTACCACTGGGTCTGCCATTTCCCAATGATCTCATCCTGCTCCTATTTTCATTTTTTCATTTTCAAACGGATGAAAATAAACAGGATGTGGGCAGACATTAGATTAGATAAGAAGCAGTGACATTGGCAATACATCTGGCGTGGTCTGTTTACATTAGGGGTTGGCTATCAGGCGTGGCATAAGGTTAAGTTGAGCCCCTTTCATTGACAATTGGTTGACAGGTTAACTACGGTGCAGTATGTGCCCACTGTGTCCTTAAACAGACCAGCGCAGAAAGGCCAAGCGTAGGAGAGGCCCGATGCACATGTAACATGATGTGGAGACATCTCAAGCTGGGGAGTGAGGTTACGAAATGAACTCTGTTACACCCACGGCTATTAAAGGAAGTGTTTTTGAAAGTGCTGTAGGGTATTGTTTCTGTTGTCAGTAGTGGTTGTGTTGTTATGAAGAGCACCGTGACCTTGGTTTAAAATGACACTTGTCACTTGAACAAGTTGACATGACAAACCAGCACCCGTATATTAATCTATCCCTGGCTGTATAACAAGGGACTGTGTTGGGTTAATTATTGACTCACTCTATGGTTGCTCATTGACCTGTTTGTGTTGGAGGTTGGTGAGATTGATTTGTTGATACAGGACACAGTAATGTAAGCTGTGTATCACGTGACACGTGATGTTTGAATTTCCTTTCGTTCATCTCGTTGGACAGTTGACCACGTACATGGAAACAGACATAGTGTATTGTGTCTGCGAGTTAGTGAAACAGCTCTGAAAAAGGTGCAGCCTCGCTAAAGACAGATTACCCATGATGCCCTCAACAATTTTATCTTGTAGATCACACGATGGAGGTCAGTGTTGAAACTCAACGTGCTTATGGGATGTTACATCCACGGATGATTGCGTCCCTTATGATTGAAATGCACATAGGGGTTTTTAAGGCTCATAAGGCATAGGCTGGTGGCAATATTGTAGACGTGTGGCTTATCACAATGTCCCAGTCAATGTCTAGGATGCCAGGAGGTCTGTGGCAGTCATGAATCGAGTCAGTTAAAGAGTCTTCATAACATCGTTCAAAAGAAACAGCTTTTGTAAACTGTACTACTACCCTTGTTATTCCTATTTGGGATTGGCTATTAGACGTTTAGTGTCTACATTTAGATGTGCTCTGATGCGGGATATACTTTTGAAAAGAAAATGTGTCTGTTTACAAGCCCTTTGAACAATGGTAGAGTAGACTGCCTGGTGTACAATAGCACATTTGTTTCAAATGGACAATGCTGGTTGGTAGGATGCAGGACTTTAGTACAGGGTACAGTTTGCCATTGTTTATTCTGAGCCACAAATATGGCAAACTGACAATAAACAATAGGAAAAGGGATGAGAAAGACCACACTCTCTAAAACAAGCTCTCTTGTACTGTTTCCCTGGCTGCAGCTGCTATTACAGGATCCATCCCTATCAAACAGGACTGTTTCTATAGCAGCTCCAGATGAGAAAATACACGGTCGGTCTCCTGTGTGTTTATGTGTACAGAGCCAGCTGATCTGACTGAGCAGCTGCCACACACTGAGGCCCACACCCTGTGTGTCCACATAGCTAACCCCTTCAACACCTTTCTCCTTATACACTGCTGATCTCTTTCAATGTAAAGCAGTGGAAACTCCCACACATACCAGGCTGTCTTGTTATTGTGGTCAGATAACAGAAGGCTTTTGTATTATATGTGTTTTTCAGCTGTACAGTTTTAACCGTTTTGTAAGCAGATGTAATATAAAAAAAATATAATTCTAAATCAAATCTTAGTGTCACGACTTCTACCGAAGTCGGTCCCTCTCCTTGTTCGGGCGGTGTACGGCGGTCGACGTCGCCAACCTTCTAGCCTTCACTGATAGATTTTTCATTTTCCATTGGTTTTGTCTTGTCTTGTCTTCCTTCACACCTGGTTCCAATCCCATCAATTACATGTTGTGTATTTAACCCTCTGTTTCCCCTCATGTCCTTGTCGGAGATTGTTTTATTGTATGTTATATGCAAGTCATGTGTCGGTGTGCGACGGGTTTTGTACCCACTTATATCATTTTTTTGTATATTTTGCTTTTTGGAGTTTTATGAGCACTTATTAAACGACTCCTTTTATACCAAGTTTGTTTTCCTGCGTCTGACTTCCCTGCCACCGACACGCACCCATTACAGAATCTCCGACCGTAACTATGGAGTCAGCAGGAGAGGGTACCCCGGCCATTGAGGTGGAGGAGCGTGTCCAGGAGCAAGCAGTTATGCTCTACCAACTTGGCGCCGCCATGGATCGCGTTGTCCAGAAAATGGACGGCTGAGAGAGACAGGGAGTTCTTCCAGGTCCTCCACCAGCACAACCGGGGTCTCCCCTGAGCGCCCCTTTCCCGCCTGAACCCAGTGGGATCCATCTATCCTTGCCCCAGGAGTATGACGGGAGGGCTGCGAACTGTCAGGGGTTCTCATTGCAGTTAAACCTCTATCTGGCCACCATCTACCCGGCTCCATCGGACCGCGAGAGGGTGTCCGCCCTCGTCTCGTACCTCACCGGGAGAGCCCTGGAGTGGGCCAACACCGTGTGGAGAGAGGGAGATGCGGCATTGGACCAGTTTGAGGAGTTCACCTGCCGTTTCCGGGCAGTCTTCGACCACCCGCCCAAGGGTAGAGTGGAGGGTGAGCGCCTCTACCATCTGAGGCAGGAGACGAGGAGCGAGGAGTGCCCAGGCGTTCGCCCTGGAGTCGACCATTACCGCTGCAGTCTGCGCGAGGACGTCCATCGGGAGCTGGCCTGCAGAGACACCACCCTCACGTTTGACCAGCTGGTGGACCTGTCCATCCGGCTGGACAACCTGCTGGCTACTCGCAGACGTTCAGATCGGGGTCTGGTGGTTCCATCCTCTCGCACTCCCTCTCCGATACCCATGGAGCTGGGAGGGGCGGTACGCAGGGAGACCATAGGGGGTTCACGAGCGTGTACCATCCGTGGCCGCAGAGGTCACACTGCCGGTCGGTGCCGGGTTGGTTCCTCTGGGAAGTGAGGCCGCAGGCAGTGCACTCTAGCGTCACCCCAGGTGAGCCGGCACCACCCTCACCCAGAGTCCTCTGTTGTTCATATGTATGTGTCTGTCACGTTCCCTGAGTTTTCCTCGCATTCAAATCAAATCAAAATCAAATAAATGTATTTATATAGCCCTTCTTACATCAGCTGATATAGCAAAGTGCTGTACAGAAACCCAGCCTAAAACCCCAAACAGCAAGCAATGCAGGTGCAGAAGCAGTCCCAGTATAAGGTGCTCGTCGATTCAGGCACGGCTGGGAATTTTATTGATAGAGCTTTAGCCTATAGTTTAGGGATCCCCATCGTTCCCGTGGATGTGCCCTTCCACGTTCACGCCTTAGATAGTCGACCATTAGGGTCAGGGTTAATTAGGGAGGTCACCGCGCCTTTGGGCATTGTGACCCAGGGGGGTCATACGGAGAGAATTAGTCTCTTCCTCATTGACTCTCCTGCATTTCCCGTGGTGCTGGGCCTACCCTGTTTAGTTTGTCATAACCCCACTGTTTCTTGGCCACAGAGGGCTCTCACGGGGTGGTCGCAAGAGTGCTCAGGTAGGTGTTTAGGGGTTTCCGTTGGTGTTACAATGGTGGTCCAGACCAGGTCTCCACTGTGAGCATCCCCACTGAATATGCCGATTTGGCTCTCGCCTTCTCCAAAAAGGAGGCGACTCAATTACCACCTCATCGACGGGGCGATTGTGCGATAGACCTCCTGGTAGACGCTGCACTTCCCAGGAGTCACATGTATCCCCTCTCACAGGCGGAGACGGAGGCTATGGAAGCATATGTCTCCGAATCCCTGCGTCAGGGGTACATTCGGTCATCCACTTCACCCGCTCCTCGAGTTTCTTTTTTGTGAAGAAGGAGGGAGGTCTGCACCCGTGTATTGACTATCGAGGTCTGAACCAGATCACTGTGAGGTATAGTTACCTGCTACCGCTCATAGCCACAGCGAGAGAGACAATGCATGGGGCGCGCTTCTTCACCAAACTAGATCTCAGGAGCGCTTACAACCTGGTGCGTATCCGAGAGGGAGACGAGTGGAAGACGGCTCGTACTTCGCAGAGTGCTTGGTCGCCTGTTGGCGCATGACCTGTACGTCAAGGCTGAGAAATGCCTGTTCTTCCAACAGTCCGTCTCCTTCCTAGGGTATCGCATTTCTACTTCAGGGGTGGAGATGGAGAGTGACCGCATTGCAGCCGTGCGTAATTGGCCGACTCCCACCACGGTAAAGGAGTTGCAGCGGTTCTTAGGGTTTGCCAGCTACTACCGGAGGTTTATCCGGGGTTTTGGTCAGGTGGCGGCTCCCATTACCTCACTGCTAAAGGGGGGCCCGGTGCTCTTGCTGTGGTCAGCTGAGGTGGACAGTGCTTTTAGTCACCTGAGGGCCCTGTTTACCTCGGCTCCCGTGTTGGCCCATCCGGATCGCTCTTTGGGGTTTATAGTGGAGGTGGACGCGTCCGAGGCTGGGATAGGAGCGGTGCTCTCTCAGCGCTCGGGTACGCCACCGAAGCTCTGCCCCTGTGCCTTTTTCTAGATGAAGCTCAGCCCGGCGGAGCGAAACTATGATGTGGGGGACCGGGAGTTGTTGGCTGTCGTAAAGGCCTTGAAGATGTGGAAACATTGGCTTGAGGGGGCTAAACACCTTTTTCTCATCTGGACTGACCACCGCAATCTGGAGTACATCCGGGCGGCGAGGAGACTGAACCCTCGCCAGGCAAGGTGGGGCATGTTTTTCACCCGTTTTGTATTTACCCTTTCCTACAGACCAGGCTCTCAGAACGTTAAGGCAGACGCATTCTCCCGGCTGTATGACTCAGAGGAGCGGCCCGTGGATCCCACTCCCCGCCTCTTGCCTGGTGGCACCGATAGTGTGGGAGCTGGACGCGGACATTGAGCGGGCATTGCGTACAGAGCCCGCTCCCCTTCAATGTCCAGCTGGGCGTCTGCACGTTCCATCTGCTCTCCGCATTCGGCTAATCTATTGGGCCCATACGTCACCCTCCTCTGGTCTTCCTGGTATTGGTTGGACAGTGCGCTGTCTTAGTGGGAAGTACTGGTGGCCCACTTTAGCTAAGGACGTGAGGCTTTATGTTAGCTCCTGCTCAGTGTGTGCCCAGTGCAAGGCTCCTAGACACCTGCCCAGAGGTAAGTTACAGCCCTTACCCGTTCCACAACGGCCATGGTCGCACCTTTTGGTTGATTTCCTGACTGATCTTCCACCTTCACAGGGTAACACCACGATCCTGGTTGTTGTGGATTGTTTTTCTAAGTCCTGTCGTCTCCTCCCTCTGCGCGGTCTCCCTACGGCCCTACAGACTGCGGAGGCTCTATTTACACGTCTTCCGGCACTACGGGGTGCCTGAGGATATAGTGTCCGATCGGGGTCCCCAGTTCACGTCGAGGGTCTGGAGGGCATTCATGGAACACCTGGGGGTCTCGATCAGCCTTACCTCAGGTTTCCACCCCGAGAGTAACGGGCAGGTGGAGAGAGTTAACCAGGATGTGGGTAGGTTCCTGAGGTCTTATTGCCAGGACCGCCCAGGGCAGTGAGCAGCGTTTGTGCCCTGGGCAGAGATGGCCCAGAACTCGCTCAGCCACTCCCCTTTCTCTCTTCCAGTGTGTATTGGGGTATCAGCCGGTTCTGGCTCCTTGGCATCAGAGTCAGACCGAGGCTCCTGTGGTGGACGTCTGAAAGTTGGCGCAGACCGTCACCGGGTCTGGCTCTTGACCCAAAATCTGCCCCTCCGCCTGCCCTGTCGGAAGCTGGGCCCGCGGTTTGTGGGGACATTTAAAGTCCTGAGGAGAGTGAACGAGGTATGTTACAGGTTACAGCTTCCCCCCGAATACCATATTAACCCCTCGCTCCATGTGTCTCTCCTCAGGCCGGTGGTGGCTGGTCCACTCCAGGAGTCTGAGGTGCGGGAGGTTCCTCCGCCCCCTCTGGACATCGAGGGGGCCCTGGCGTACTCCGTTCGTTCCATACTGGATTCGAGACCTCGAGCGAGGGGCCTTCAGTACCTCGTGGACTGGGTGGGGTATGGTCCGGAGGAGAGATGCTGGGTTCCGGTGGAAGATGTGTTGTATCCTTCTATGCTGTGAGATTTCCACTGTCTCCATCCGGATCGCCCTGCGCCTCGCCCTCCGGGTCGTCCCCGAGGTCAGTGCAGACTTGCGGCTGGAGCCGTGCGCCAGGTGGGGGTACTGTCACGACTTCCGCCAAATTCGGTCCCTCTCCTTGTTCGGGCGGTGTTCGGCGGTCGACGTCACCGACCTTCTAGCCTTCACTGATCCATTTTTAATTTTCCATTGGTTTTCTCTTGTCTTCCTTCACACCTGTTTCCAATACTATCAATTACATGTTGTGTAATTAACCCTCTGTTTCCCCTCATGTACTTGTCGGAGATTGTTTTATTGTATGTTATGTGCAAGTCATGTGATTTTGTACCCAATATTTTTGTATATTTTGTTTTATTTGGAGTTTTATGAGCAGTTATTAAACGACTCCGTTTATACCAAGTTTGTTTTCCTGCGTCTGACTTCCCTGCCACCGACACGCAACCATTACGCAACCATTACACTTAGGTCATTGTTTTATTGCCGCCATGTGTGTCAGGAAGTCTGTTATGATCACTTACAATTTATTGCTGTAATTTATTGCAATGCTATTGACTGAAGCAAATGTAGGCTACCAGTGATCTGCAAAATGCAAAAATACTTTTCTGAAGCAGCCAGCCTTATGCTAGTATGGCTGCTGCTGACCTGTTTTTTTTGTACAAAGACATGCTTGTCCTGAACTGAGCAATGCACATACTAGCTTTATGGTTCACTACGCATCATAAATGATTATGTTGAATAAAGGCATGTCTTGTTCCTATTGAAGCAGCTCAACGCTAATGCCTGTGGGAAATCCAATGTTTGTTCATTCATTCATTAACTCATTCATTCGTACTGCACCATAGAAACCTTAGAAATCCATGTGTGTGGGATACTCCACTAATGTTCTTATCAAGTAATAAGAATTTCTTTATTAGCCTGTGGACATCTTTTTCTTCTTATACATATTTCAGCTCTCATTAACAAAATGTAGTTAAATTGTCTGACAATCCTCCTAAAGAAATATGTTTACCGTAGTCAAAACCTGTTCTGAAGGCAAGCATGTGCCTTGGGGGGAGGGTATCTGTTTCCCCTAGTTCCACTACAAACCACATGACTGTTTGAGATATTGCATAATCTATTATGTGGTGGATATCCTGTCCACACAATGAGAAAACAGACAGTCTGGTAGCCTTCAGATGGTTGGGGTGAATCCTAACACTGGTTGCTTTGACGTTTTATGTCCTGGAAGGTACGATTCCTTTGGATCCTCTTAGGTTCTTACTCATGGAATGGTGTTTGTTTTGGCTGACTGGTCCTGTGTTTGACAGTCACAGAGCAGTCTCCTGAGGCCTGCTCTCTGTAGTGTCAGCTGAGAGGGCAGACTCAGGGCAGGATGTAGAATTCAGTGGAAAGACAAGGGGTCAGTCTGAGGAAGTTGGGCTTCGAAGGGAAAATATTTTTCCCTTTTCGCTTCCACAACTATTATGATGTAGGCACTTCTAAGGACCAGTTGAGGGAGGACATAAGTGTCAAGATGGTAAATCAAACCAAGCTTGTCAATTAGAACTGGAGACAATGCGCCAGTAATTACAAAAGTCAGTAGTGAAATATGTAATCAGAAATGCGTACAGATCGATGTTCTCTTGTTAATGGTTCTCTCCTTTCTCCACAGATGCACACTCCAGCCAACACACCAGCAACACCTCCAAACTTCCCAGACGCACTGACCATGTTCTCCCGCCTCAAGGCCTCAGAGAGCTTCAACGCCAGCAGTCCCATAGCCTCCATGGCGACCTCTCCTCCTCAGGTCAACTGGGCTATGGGCCCTTCTGCCCCAGGTCAGACCCAGCAGGGCCTGTGGACTTCTGGGCAGATGCCCTCTCAGGTGCCTCCCCCTGGGTGGCCCCAAGCCGTCACACAGCAGGCCTCCAGTGAACAGGCCAGCGTCACCATGGAGGCAGAGAGATGAGAGCACTGCAGGGGCCTCGCGATAACAAGAGGAACCAATATCGGGCGGTTCTCTTTGACAAAATGAGAAATGAATTGTCTGCAAGGGAGAGCAGAAAACCAAGTGATGTTGTGGACATGCACTGAGGACAGGAAGGAGGAATTATGAGCATACAGCTGATGAACATTCACATGACGCCACATTGTACAAATTTGCAGACAATTTTAGTTAGGCATACGTCTCATTTTTTTCCATTGATCTGAAACCAGAGACACAGGTGGACTTGTATAACTAGTGCCGAAGAAGGATCTTCTTGTTGTACACACCGATGTGTATGACAGTGTCATCTTTCCTTTGTCTTTCTGGAGTGGTGTCAATGGACTGGATGCCTTTGATACTGGGGGTGCACTGCATAAATAACATCATTCTTCTTGATTTTTTAACCAGTGTAAGTGTGTGAATATCATGTGTTCTAGTATTCTAATGTGCTTAGAAACCAACTTGGATCTGCTTTTTCAAACATTGGGCAATGACTTTGACTGTCTCACTCACACAATCAAGGAACACCAGCTAGCCAATCCAACTTATGTTTAATAAGCAACTTTGCAAACTGCTCCTCTTTGTATACAGTGTTTCTGTCTGCATTGAATGCTAAAGGATGTTATACTGCAATCATGGTTCAGTGTTTTTTGTATGATTTTGTTTTCAGCCACTAGTGTTCAGAGGAAAAGTGAGATAAAGGTTTCTGTCAGAGCGAGACTTCTTGCTTGATATTCCAGCTGTGCACCATCTCGAAGTAGCAGACAGATAGTTTTTGATACAGTGTTGTTGTTGCTTAAGATGGAAATCAACATATTAGGGGAAAATAATAGGGAAAATATATTTAAAAAAATATAGATTTAAAACATATAAATAAAAAATAATAAGAAAAAAAACTGCATATTTGGTGATGCTGTCTCAGGAACTCGGCTCAAAAATGTTTTGTCTAGGCACCTGATCATCTTTTTATTTTGTAAAATGGAATGAATATTGCAATTGAAAGGAACTGATACATTCAGGGAAGGACTCATCCAAACGTTTTCTATTCTACGATCTGTTAATCTGATAATCACACTAGTTTTGCTTTGCACATCGGTTAATCTGAACACACGCCTGTTCCGCAATGTTTTCCAAGAGACAGCTACCACAACAATTTTGTGGATTACCAGACAATTAATTATTTTGTGTTTCTGAATAAATATTGTATCTATTACACTGCATTAGATCTTGGAGTCTGACTCTATGTATCAAATGGCCATGGGGCTCTAATGGAACTATAACCCACAACATCCTGTGCTCTTTTAGTATTTCCCAGATGGCAGTTTATTTCTCTGCGGATGTTGAGTCCAGTGAGTTGGTATGACGCAATCTTCAGTCACACACATCAGGGAGAGATACACTGTTTAAAAAACAGGGGAAATGTGAAATGGTCTAAACAGATGAATGTTTGGCCTTCTCTCTCCATCCTTGGATTGATGAAAGACCTCAGAGCAGACTGAGGAGGAAATCTTGAGTCAGAGACTGTTTATCCCACACTACAAGGACAAGCAGAGACCAAACAGTGCTATGTTATGGCCACTTCCTTGTCTATGTGGTACAGATTTGTTTTTGTATGACAAACCTTTTCACCCCACTGTTCTTTCCCCACCATCTGCTTAGGAAATCAGCTCTCCCCATTTGATAGACGTTGTCTTCATTCATGTCATCCCCTGTGTATGCTATTCAACTTCTCTCTATTTTGACTTGAGTGTTGATGATCGTCATCAGTTCTGTGAGCGTGTTTATGCTCCAACAGTCATAACACATAGCGACATGGATTCAAACATTAACCAGAGCCTAGTTGGACTGTGCACCTATCAACCTCAAACAATTATTGTTATTCTGCTCACATGGTGAACCTCTCCGTATTCTGTAGCTGGACAGGCCTTAGTCTGGTACATTGTATAATGTCATGCTGACATCAGACTGATCAATCTGATCAGTCTGTACTGAGTTGACAGTGAAAGGTGAGTGGCCCCCGAGCAGTCCACCCATCCTTATAACTCCTCAAAACTCATGGGATTGGTGAGTTGTGTTGCTGTTTGTTTACACTGCAAATTGCGGCACTGTAAAACTGTAAGCAGGCTAGCACAAGATACAAGTACTGTAAGCACAAGCTAGTTTGAGCCAAACTACGACATGATGGTTTGGGTATACATACTGGAGATGTACTTTTAGCCTGAAATAGAATAGAGGAAATGGTGAGAGCATGCGCCAGGGGAGATCAGCAATGAGACTTGCTTTTGCCCCAAAATGTGGAGAACACTCAGGCATGCAAACATAAACAACGGCTGCTCTCAAAATGCACAACCCCCCCCCCCTGTTCTTTCTCTTTCTTTCTCACCCTCTTTTTCTATTTCTACCCCTCCTCTCTCTCGGTCCCCCCCAAATAACCAGCAGTAATGAGAGGTGAGTTGTGTGTCTCTTCTGACTATGACTATGACAGTGGGTCTCCTTTAGACCCATCCTGCTGGACCCAGTCCCCCTCCCTATCCCCGTCACCTCGCTGGCTGTGTTGTGTTTCTGTGTTTGCAGGGTGTGACATGAATACCAGGCAGCTGCCAGGTTGGCCAGGATGATAGTGGAGCTGCCAGGAACACAAGACGAGATGGAGGAACAGAGTTACATGGCTGAAATTCCTATAATACACTGCCCCACTCTCTGCTACTCCGTACTGCTCACATTCCAACCCACCACATCCATGACCATTAGGCTTACTTCATAGTTCTTTACATGGATTTCATGCAATGTTTATGAAGCTTATGCATTGTAGGTGGATGGGGGGCAGTATTGAGTAGCTTGGATGAATAAGGTGCACAGAGTAAATTGCAAAGGACAAAGGAATTGTCCGGTTGGAATATTATGTTAAAAACACCCTAAAGATTGATTCTATACATCGTTTGACTTGTTTCTACGAACTGTAATATAACTTTTTTGACATTTCGTCTGTACTAAGTGTGCCTGCGCCTCATGAATTTGGATTTGTGAACTAAACGTGCAAACAAAAAGGTATTTGGACATAAATTATGGACTTTATCGAACAAAACAAACATTTATTGTGGAACTGTGATTCCTGTGAGTGCATTCTGATGAAGATCATCAAAGGTAAGAATATTTATAATGCTATATCTGACTTCTGTTGACTCCACAACATGGTGGGTATCTGTATGGCTTGTTTTGGTGTCCGAACCTTGGGGTGACAGGGTAGCCTGGTGGTTAGAGCATTGGACTAGCAGCCGAAAAGTTGCAAGTTCAGATCCCCAAGGTACCAATCTGTCGTTCTGCCCCTGAACAAGGCAGTTAACCCACTGTTCCTAGGCCATCATTGAAAATAAGAATTTGTTCTTAACTGACTTGCCTAATTAAATAAAGGTAAAATAAAATAAAAAACTCTGATTATTGCATGGTGTGCTTTTTCCGCAAAGATTTTTTGAAATCCGACACAGCGGTTGCATTAAGGAGAAGTATATCTTTAATTCCACTTGTATTTTCATCAACATTTATGAGTATTTCTGTAAATTGATGTGGCTCTCTGCAAAATCACCGGATGTTTTGGAAGAAAAACATTACTGAACATAAACGTGCCAATGTAAACTGAGATTTGGATATAAATATGAACTTTATCGAACAAAACATAAATGTATTGTGTAACATGAAGTCCTATGAGTGTCATCTGATGAAGATCATCAAAGGTTAGTGATTCATTTTCTCTCTATTTCTGGTTTTTGTGACTCCTCTCTTTCGCTGGAAAAATGGCTGTGTTTCTCTGTGACTAGGTGCAGACCTCAGATAATCGCAATGTATGCTTTTGCCGTAAAGCCTTTTTGAATTCGGACACTGTGGTGGGATTAACAACAAGTTTATCTTTAAAATGGTGTATAATACTTGTATGTTTGAGGAATTTTAATTATGAGATATCTGTTGTTTGAATTTGGCACCCTGCACTTTCACTGGCTATTGTCAAATCGATCCCGTTAACGGGATTTCATCCGTAAGAAAGACATACCACAATAGAAGTGCTCCAGCTATTGTACTGATGGGAAATGGTTCAAATATATAGAAATTATACACTCCATCTCCAGAACATTGTGGGTTAGCCTATACAATAACAAGATAGCTATTGTTAAATGTCAGTCATTGTTTGGATATGCTGTCGCAGTATGCAATCTCAGATAAGACATGTTTTTGGAAAACTTGTGAGAAGCTGACGTGATTGCTGAGATTAAAACCTACTTGAGGGTAAGCCTGAAGTGAACCCTCAAAAGCACAAAGTGGGTGAAAGGTGATGAGGACAAAGTGGACACAGCAGCAGATGCTAGAAGAAAGGGAGGGAGGTAGAGATTACAGCAACCAGGAAGAAGAAAAAAGCTGTTCATCACGCGTAAGCCCCTCTGCTACTATGGCATTAACATGTCGCATTTAGCCTACTGCCTAAAGGGAATGATCATATTGACACACACACACACACACACACACACACACCAAGAGCATCTATCGTATCTGCTGTGGGACTGCTGATTACATCTCACATTTGCTCGTGCAAATGGAAGGAATAGGACTGTTCAACTCTCAAAGGATGGGGAGGAGACACTTTTCTTTCCACCATGACTCCCACCCTCTCCCTTCCTCATTGTTACATAAGAGCACTGCGGTGTGCCCCGTCTCTCATCACACAGACTGATCTGAGAACAGAAACGTAGTGTTCCAGTGAAACGAAACAGACAGGAACACAGGTAGAGAGAAATGTCCTTTCATAACGCTCTGGTGTGACAGACAACACTCCCTTTCATTAATTCCATTCATGCATCTGACTGACCCCTCACCCCCTTGTCTGCTGAAACAATCTCACTCTGGACACCCGTCATGCTTCAGTGTAGTAGTTGTAGTAATTGTAGCACCGGCATGCAGGTTTGGGAGAGTCCGGACAGGGAGGCTACCTTACAGCTGGTTTTGCTGATTCAACATGTTACAGCAGCCTCTTCTTATTAGTACTAAAACATGAATTAGTAGCCTGCTGTAGTCAGTTATTTCTGGACAGTGTGTCAATATGTATCCTACTGCAAAACCAAACATAGTAACAACCTTCTTAATATAGCAACATCAAATCTATCTGGCAATAAACACATGGAAACTGTGATCAAATTCACCAATCACAGGGAGTGTGATAGAAAAGGAGAGACTGGGTTGGTTGGCCTCTAAACTTGGCTCAGACTATGGGATGTAAAACTTGCCAGAGAACAAGGGAGTGTCTACTCTGCCAACAGCAGTACTTTGTTGTTATAACTTGTGTGCCTGGAACTTCACTATTGTTTAAGTTTGAATGCATGGGAAAACTTACAATAGGCCAAATGACTAAAATGCAACATGTGAAACAAAACCATACAGAATGCTCTAAAAACAAATATCTCATTAGAGGTAAAACGGCATAAAATTGTCCATATTATCTGCACCTAAGATGCGGGGAAAATAGTTACATTTGAGTGCAGAGTGGTAGACTAAATGTGTCTTCTTCTGAGGAGACTTCTGGATATAGTTATGCATTGTGGACAGTGCTCTCTAGTGGACATTTTAGGCATGGAGCCATTGCTTCGCAACATACAAATTCAGGCTATATAAATAATCGCAAACCTCCACCGAGACACCTATTTCAACCGCTTTCATTCTTTTGTTTATGTCTGTGTATCGAAGTGAATGTTTTTGTTGTTTTGACCCCTAGCATGATGTATATAATTATTGTATCTTCAACAGAGGGCGGAATTAAGTTAAGTTTATTCTCTCTCAGGAAACAGTGGGAGTCTGGGCAATCCTAGGGCCAACGGCAACAATAGCGTAATCCTCTCTTTACATAGCAGGTTACTGTTTTCTCTAATGTGTTACTTTTACATGCACAAGTCTCCAATGAATGTTTTACAAACAGAGATCCAAGCTTTAAAATAACATGGCACTGTTCTGGTACAGGGTTGTGGGCTCAGCTGCTCTCAAGTGTCTACTGAGTATTCTAACAGTGGCTGTCTGAGAAAGACTGAGAGGCCATCTGGGGGTAGTGAAACTGAGAGTGCTCTGAGCCAGAGAGAAGACTCAGTGGATAGTCTGCTTCAGAGTTGCACTGTATCAGGAGGTTTTCTTTGGCTCGCACCCAAGCACTACTTCCTCTCATACTGTGCAAGGAAAGGGAGCTGGTGGTTCATAACTGTCTGTTCTGTAGGACTGAAAATATGCCTACATCTCCCAAAGAACAGGAAGGACATCTGACTCAGCATGCTTATTATTGAAGCAAATGGAACATTATAAGAAAGATGAGGCTGCATATCACATTTTCAGTTCTGTACACACAATAATTATCATGTTACTTTCAATGACAGTGATGGTCTCGGGGTAATCAATAATAAAGAAAGATCAAGATGGCTTTCAGAGTATTAGATGTTTTATTGACAAAGACAAGCAGAGACGTAACATGTGTTGACACAGGCATACATGCCAGGGCCCTTGGGAAAAAAAATAGTACATTTTCTCAAAGCCTTAATTCTCAAAGCCTTCATTTCTTGTTCATCTCTGTTTATACCTGGTTTTGCATCATAATATGCCTTGCAATAATTGGTAATTGTAATCAAATTCAACAAATCACAAGAGCTTGAGTGTAGCATTTCAATAAACCGGTAGGTAGACCATATTTGGTCTATAAGCTTCCAGGTGACGAGCTTAATCATCACATCAATGTTGTTGACATGAGACCACAGATACAAGTAGCTTGTTAGCGGCTGGAGTGGACAACAGGGCATTCTCTCTTGACCTTGGGAGGAAACCCTCCCTATGTTAGACTCAATGGGTTCTGACAAATATTTAATTCGTTTCGGAAACAACCTGCAGGATGACCCCATATTCTATGATAAGAGACAGAAAAAGGTTTTTTTTTTTTTCGAATGCCCATTGGACATCACTGCCCATTTGAGTTTACAAACAACACACAGAGGCATATTAATAAGAAAGACAAATCATTGTGGTTCCAGTGGCGATTTTAGCATGTAAATCTTGGTGGGGCAAAAAAAAAGAATAATAAATGGGATGCATGCCAGCAAAGCCACTACACAACACAATACATTAATTGCACTATAAAGGTGACAAACGGTGCCCACAAACTGTTAGGGCCTACATAAAGCTGTCCCAACATCTTACCACTGCTACACTTGGCTATCAGCGGAGCCTTGTCTGCCAGTGAAACAGTTCATTCAGCCTCATTTACTGCCTCATTTACTGCCATTTACTGCCACAAATGTGGTTTCTAATGACATTTGAGATGTACAAACTATGGCATAAGGGGACAGCAAGCGGATAAGAGGCAATCCGTAATTCCGATTAAAACATTAATGGGTGAGCTAGGACAGACGTAGTCTATATAACTATTTGTTTAGCACTTTTGAAATGTACAGCGACAGAATTCAGAACATGGGTCATTCTTACAGTGTTCTCCCTGTACACCAAGTCAGAACCGTAGGATAAATAAAGGGGGCATATAAGCAGACAATGAAGGCTCTTAAAAAATGTGTTGATTACATTTCTCTAAAATAGGTTATAGGCTACATGTGCACCACCAAGTCAAAACAGTTGGCGAAATTAAGAGCGGTAAATAGACCAAATTATTAGGGTGAGGCACATGGGCTACTAACAGCTTACTACACAACGTACACTTAACATTACTTTCTTAGATACAGTATACATATCTCCCTGGCATATTACATAAATTATGCAGCAGCATACAATACCTTTTGGACTCACCTTGTTGTGCTGTGCTCTCTTGAACAGGAAGGTGGCACGGCAGGCCTTTCTTGTCAAATTTTGTCATCAAAGTCTGGCCTTCTCTGGATTTATGGTGCTTTCAACTGGGAACTCTGAAAAAAAAACAAGGTTGAATCATGATGACGTCATTGATCTTCAGGTCGTAGCTCCAGAAAGAGGCCCGAGTTCCCGACGTACAATTCCGAGTTGGATAACCATTCAAAAAGTATTTCCCAGTCGGAGATCCTTTTTTTCCAGAATTCCCAGTAGGCTTGAACTCACTGAAGTCAAGTTTTGGCAGTTCCGAGTTAACAGATGTTTGGAGTGCGGTACATATCACGCTTCATTGACAGCATGATTTATCATTTTAAACTTCGAAAAGAGACACTTAATCCCAGATTCAAGACCACAGAGCCTCTCCACTGAATAGCAGGCTAGTGATTGCTTTGCAACACTTTCAGTTATCCACTGTTACTGATTCCTTCCCAACCACTCATTGTTGAATTTGCAATTCCAAACTTGTTGTGTAATGTTTATGTCCAATGGCCCATGAGCACCGATACGTTTTATCTATGATTTCTCTTCATTATTTCTCTTCATATGACAAGGATTAAAAGGATTTGCCCGTAGATTGTCGACATGATTCATGATGATGCCTGAAAAGGTAAGATTTTTAAAGTATGATGTTGACAGTCCAATCATAGCTACTGTCACACGGGACTAGATGGGTGCAGGAATCAGACGCAGAGAGAGTTCCACTGAGGTTTACTGAGTGCTTTACTCAGGCATAACAAAATAATAAGCCCAACAGATACAGGGCGCGGGACACACAACGAGACAACCCAAAAACCACAGGGTGCCAAGTTAAAGAAAATAAAATCCACCACTACCTAAAATGCACACACATAACATAAAGACAAAACAAAGGAATAAAGGTCAGAGCTTCACAGCTACTGTAGCTATAATGTAATTTGACATAATTTTATCTGTGACCAATGACCTTGAGCCTTCTTGGATGGGCACTTCTAATGTAACTCTATGGCAGCACCCAAGGGGCTTGAATTTGAGGCCAACCTTAAACTTGGCGGTGACGTACTGTCCCCACGAGTGACAGAACACTGAGCTAATCATGGCACAACTTAAGAACATTACCAAGACCTACGCTCCGTATTTTCCTCTGGCTGCCCCACCACCACAGAAAGCAATGAGGTAGGCTGAAACACCTGCATTTTGCAGCTGCCTTATTCAAGAAAGAAAAAAAGAGACCATGTTTGTATGCAGCTTTATTAACTCAATGATTACATTTTTTTTAATTTTTTTTTTTACATTGTTTGAAAACTGATATGTGACATGTACTAATGCCAAAACAACAACAACAACAACAACAAAAAAATATTTTTTTGGGGGGGGGGGGGGTGTTACGCATGCCTCTGTGAAGAGGGAACGCAACATCCTGCTACAACTCAACTCCCCGTGAAGTGAAAGAGGTATGGACTGTAGGTGTGATTAAGGATGACAATTGACAGAGAGAGTGGTACCGTTTACAAGGAATGTATTCCGTCACAAGATAATATGGTGGAAAGGGGCTGGACTGAACCAAAACAAAGAAAGTAAATATCAAAGCCCCATCTCCTATCTTACCTGCCTAACCACTACTTACCTAATTTTGCACCACCTGGTGCCCTAACCAAAATACAGGGGGTGGTCCTCCCAGGTCTTACCTAGTGTGCCTAGACAGTGAATATACTACGGGTATATGTATGCTCGCGGGCCTCTTGCCTAAGCACTCCCTAGGTGCCTTCCCCTTCCCCCCTAGGAACAAAAGAAACAGAATATTAAACAATTTCACAAACAAACTAAGAAACAAAGGGCATCAAATAAGCTCTATCTGATAATGCAACAAACTAACACAGTACATACCAACTGCCTGTATCACTCTCAAAAACAACAAACATAATATGACCCTCAGCCATCAGCCTCCTCTCTCAGCCATGATCTCTCTAAATTACAACCAATTTTTCTGCAATCTCCTCCCAGCAATCATCTCTCTTCTGAACAGAACTCTGGCTTTTATATAGCTTCAGAAGGAATGGGTAATTGGAGACAGCTGCTTCTTGACGAGGGGGCGGGGTCAGCTCTCCAATTAGCCATAGAGTCGACCAATCAGCTGCTTGAGGGATTTCAGGAAGCCATTTCCTGAAATACACACATGCAAATACACAAACTACAACACAGAAACTGGGGAACGTAACACACCCACCACAAAAAATGCAAACATAGTTTGGAGACGGCGGGCTGGACCGGCTTACCTGAGGAACTGTTGGGAGAATCACGCACATAATATGTTTTCAGCATGTTAACATGACCCACACAGGAAGAACGCCTTCGATCTGGTGTCTTTATCACATAATTGGTGTCACTGAGTTTCTTTTCCACCAGATATGGTCCAGAAAAACATGCTGACAGAGATGAGCCAGGGATTGGCAACAAAACTAAAACTTGATCCCCTGGTGAAAAGAACGGCCAACAGCCTTTTTGTCATAATGCAACTTCATGCGTTTTTGAGACGAGTAGAGACACTTTTGGGCTAACGCACAAGCGGCGTGCAGTCTCACCCGCATCTTACTGACACAATCTAACACATTTTTAGGGGAGCTACTGGGTGTAGGAGATAAGATATGCTCCTTCAAAACTTTCAGCGGACCCTGTGGGGTGTGTCCAAACACAAGGTCAGCAGGACTGAACCCTAAGGACTCTTGTATCATTTCCCTTATAGCAAATAGGACAAAGGGCACCCCCTCATCCCAATCGGTACTGGTATCCATGCAATACTTGCGTAGCATTGCCTTCAGCGTCTGATGCCAGCATTCGAGAGCCCCTTGACTCTGGATGATACGGACTGGAGACCTGATGGGAAATTACATAATGTCTTTAACACATTTGAAAACAGTTTAGACAAAGTTGGATCCCTGATCAGTTTTGGACTCCCTAAAGTAATCCAATGTAGAGAAGAACTTCACTAGTGCCTTCACCACAGTCTTAGCCGTTATAGTACGGAGGGGAATAGCCTCTGGGTATTGAGTAGCACAGCACATTATTGTTAGTAGGAACTGGTTACCTGACCTGGTTTTCGGCAATGGACCTACACAATCAATTATCACTCTAACAGTTCCCCCCCACCACAGGAATCGGGCAGAACGGCCCTCGAGGAACTGTTTGATTCACTTTCCCAGTGAGTTGACATACAGTGCCTTGCGAAAGTATTCGGCCCCCTTGAACTTTGCGACCTTTTGCCACATTTCAGGCTTCAAACATAAAGATATAAAACTGTATTTTTTTGTGAAGAATCAACAACAAGTGGGACACAATCATGAAGTGGAACGACATTTATTGGATATTTCAAACTTTTTTAACAAATCAAAAACTGAAAAATTGGGCGTGCAAAATTATTCAGCCCCTTTACTTTCAGTGCAGCAAACTCTCTCCAGAAGTTCAGTGAGGATCTCTGAATGATCCAATGTTGACCTAAATGACTAATGATGATAAATACAATCCACCTGTGTGTAATCAAGTCTCCGTATAAATGCACCTGCACTGTGATAGTCTCAGAGGTCCGTTAAAAGCGCAGAGAGCATCATGAAGAACAAGGAACACACCAGGCAGGTCCGAGATACTGTTGTGAAGAAGTTTAAAGCCGGATTTGGATACAAAAAGATTTCCCAAGCTTTAAACATCCCAAGGAGCACTGTGCAAGCGATAATATTGAAATGGAAGGAGTATCAGACCACTGCAAATCTACCAAGACCTGGCCGTCCCTCTAAACTTTCAGCTCATACAAGGAGAAGACTGGTCAGAGATGCAGCCAAGAGGCCCATGATCACTCTGGATGAACTGCAGAGATCTACAGCTGAGGTGGGAGACTCTGTCCATAGGACAACAATCAGTCGTATATTGCACAAATCTGGCCTTTATGGAAGAGTGGCAAGAAGAACGCCATTTCTTAAAGACATCCAAAAAAAGTGTTGTTTAACTTCTTGCGTCGAGCCATCCCGGATCCGGGATCGTGAATACAGCCTCAAGCTCATTACCATAACGCAACGTTAACTATTCATGAAAATCGCAAATTAAATTAAATTAATATGCTAGCTCTCAAGCTTAGCCTTTTCTTAACAACACTGTCATCTTAGATTTTCAAAATATGCTTCTCAACCATAGCAAAACAAGCATTTGTGTAACAGCTAGCGCAGCTAGCGTAGCATTTAGCATTAGCATCAGCAGGCAACATTTTCACAAAAACCAGAAAATCATTCAAATAAAATCATTACCTTTGAAGAACTTCAGATGTTTTCAATGACAAGACTCTCAGTTAGATAGCAAATGCTCAGTTTTTCCTGAAAGATGATTTGTTTAGGAGAAATTGCTCCGTTTGGTGCGTCACGTTTGGCTACCAAAAAAAAAATGAAAATTCAGTCTTCAAAACGCCAAACTTTTTCCCAAATTAACTCCATAATATCGACTGAAACATGGTAAACGTTGTTTAGAATCAATCTTCCAGGTGTTTTTCACATATCTCTTCATGATATATCGTTCGTTGAAAGCCTCCTCTCTCCTCTCAATCACTGGATGACTGCGTGCAGCTTGTAGATTACGCACCAATTTAGACAAAGGACACCGGGCGGACCCCTGGTAAATGTAGTCTCTTATGGCCAATCTTCCAATGATATGCCTACAAATACGTCACAATGCTGCAGACACCTTGGAGAAACGATAGAAAGGGCAGGCTCATTCCCGGCGCATTCACAGCCATATAAGGAGACAATGGAAAACAGAGCTTCAAAAATTCTGCCCATTTCCTGGTTGAAGTTTCATCTTGGTTTTGCCTGTAGCATGAGTTCTGTGGCACTCACAGATAATATCTTTGCAGTTTTGGAAACCTTAGAGTGTTTTCTTTCCAAAGCTAAGCTGCCAATTATATGCATAGTCGAGCATCTTTTCGTGACAAAATATTGCGTTTAATACGGGCATGTTTTTTTATCCATAAATTAAAAGAGCGCCCCCTATATCCAAGAAGTTAAAGTTTGCCACAAGCCACCTGGGAGACACACCAAACAGGTGGAAGAAGGTGCTCTGGTCAGATGAAACCAAAATTGAACTTTTTGGCAACAATGCAAAACGTTATGTTTGGCGTAAAAGCAACACAGCTCATCACCCTGAAAACACCATCCCCACTGTCAAACATGGTGGTGGCAGCATCATGGTTTGGGCCTGCTTTTCTTCAGCAGGGACAGGGAAGATGGTTAAAATTGATGGGAAGATGGATGGAGCCAAATACAGGACCATTCTGGAAGAAAACCTGATGGAGTCTGCAAAAGACCTGAGACTGGGATGGAGATTTGTCTTCCAACAAGACAATGATCCAAAACATAAAGCAAAATCTACAATGGAATGGTTCAAAAATAAACATATCCAGGTGTTAGAATGGCCAAGTCAAAGTCCAGACCTGAATCCAATCGAGAATCTGTGGAAAGAACTGAAAACTGCTGTTCACAAATGCTCTCCATCCAACCTCACTGAGCTCGAGCTGTTTTTCAAGGAGGAATGGGAAAAAATTTCAGTCTCTCGATGTGCAAAACTGATAGAGACATACCCCAAGCGACTTACAGCTGTAATCGCAGCAAAAGGTGGCGCTACAAAGTATTAACTTAAGGGGGCTGAATAATTTTGCATGCCCAATTTTTCAGTTTTTGATTTGTTAAAAAAGTTTGAAATATCCAATAAATGTCGTCCCACTTCATGATTGTGTCCCACTTGTTGTTGATTCTTCACAAAAAAAATACAGTTTTATATCTTTATGTTTGAAGCCTGAAATGTGGCAAAGGGTCGCAAAGTTCAAGGGGGCCGAATACTTTTGCAAGGCACTGTATGTTACATGTTTTACAAAATTGGACCACGTCAGACTTTAAACCTGGCCGGTTATAAGTCTTTGTGATCCCCAAATGTCCGGACCACGCCTGGTCATGGGCGAGTGACAGCCCCTGCTGTCAGAACGGTGTAGGAACAAGCACTTGACACACTTCACTCCAGTCATTAACGGTGTCATGAGCTTCCCATTTCCGCATCAAAACTCCTGCTTCCATAAAGTAGGCAGTCTCCTTAGTTTTAGCTTCCTCAATGGAAATTACCGAAGCAAAACACTTGCAAAGACTGGTGTCTCCCTTTTGACATTCAATCACCTTCTCGGGGGTGAATGACAAAAGATTGTAATGTAATTGGGACGCGATTTCGCTTTCCCCTGCCTTAGTTTTTACGGGGGTAAAAACTGTTGGCATTGCAGAAGGCATACTCAGTGCATTGTCTTCTACCTCAACATTCTCAAACATGGAACTAGCCAAATCCACCACATCTCCAAGCTTACGAGATTGTGCCCTCGTTAACACACAAGCAGGAAAAACATAGGGAAATGCTTGAACCAATTTCTCATCTGTAGTTCTGATTTTTGGATTGTCTACTACCTCTAACACAGGGGTAACGTTCCCACCAGCAATATCGTTACCTAGTAGCAATGTGACTCCTTTTCAAATCAAATCAAATTGTATTTGTCACATACACATGGTTAGCAGATGTTAATGCGAGTGTAGCGAAATGCTTGTGCTTCTAGTTCCGACAATGCAGTAATAACCAACAAGTAATCTAGCTAACAATTCTAAAACTACTACCTTATAGACACAAGTGTAAGGGGATAAAGAATATGTACATAAAGATATATGAATGAGTGATGGTACAGAGCGGCATAGGCAAGATACAGTAGATGGTATTGAGTACAGTATATACATATGAGATGAGTATGTAAACAAAGTGGCATAGTTAAAGTGGCTAGTGATACATGTATTACATAAAGATGCAGTAGATGATATAGAGTACAGTATATACGTATACATATGAGATGAATAATGTAGGGTATGTAAACATTATATTAGGTAGCATTGTTTAAAGTGGCTAGTGATATATTTTACATCAATTCCCATTATTAAAGTGGCTGGAGTTGAGTCAGTGTGTTGGCAGCAGCCACTCAATGTTAGTGGTGGCTGTTTAACAGTCTGATGGCCTTGAGATAGAAGCTGTTTTTCAGTCTCTCGGTCCCAATCTTGCCTTCTGGATGATAGCGGGGTGAACAGGCAGTGGCTCGGGTGGTTGTTGTCCTTGATGATCTTTATGGCCTTCCTGTGACATCGGGTGGTGTAGGTGTCCTGGAGGGCAGGTAGTTTGCCCCCGGTGATGCGTTGTGCAGACCTCACTACCCCCTGGAGAGCCTTACGGTTGTTGGCGGAGCAGTTGCAGTACCAGGCGGTGATACAGCCCGACAGGATGCTCTCGATTGTGCATCTGCAGAAGTTCATGAGTGCTTTTGGTGACAAGCTGAATTTCTTCAGCCTCCTGAGGTTGAAGAGGCGCTGCTGCGCCTTCTTCACGATGCTGTCTGTGTGGGTGGACCAATTCAGTTTGTCTGTGATGTGTACGCCGAGGAACTTAAAACTTACTACCCTCTCCACTACTGTTCCATCGATGTGGATAGGGGGGTGTTCCCTCTGCTGTTTCCTGAAGTCCACAATCATCTCCTTAGTTTTGTTGACGTTGAGTGTGAGGTTATTTTCCTGACACCACACTCCGAGGGCCCTCACCTCCTCCCTGTAGGCCGTCTCGTCGTTGTTGGTAATCAAGCCTACCACTGTCGTGTCGTCCGCAAACTTGATGATTGATTAGTCTCTCAAAGCACTTCATGATGACGGAAGTGAGTGCTACGGGGCGGTAGTCGTTTAGCTCAGTTACCTTAGCTTTCTTGGGAACAGGAACAATGGTGGCCCTCTTGAAGCATGTGGGAACAGCAGACTGGGATAGGGATTGATTGAATAGGTCCGTAAACACACCGGCCAGCTGGTCTGCGCATGCTCTGAGGGCGCGGCTGGGGATGCCGTCTGGGCCTGCAGCCTTGCGAGGGTTGACACGTTTAAATGTTTTCCTCACGTCGGCTGCAGTGAAGGAGAGTCCGCATGTTTTGGTTACGGGCCGTGTCAGTGGCACTGTATTGTCCTCAAAGTGGGCAAAAAAGTTAGTCTGCCTGGGAGCAATACATCCTGGTCCGTGACGGGGCTGGTTTTCTTTTTGTAATCCGTGATTGACTGTAGACCCTGCCACATACCTCGTGTGCCTGAGCCGTTGAATTGAGATTCTACTTTGTCTCTATACTGACGCTTAGCTTGTTTGATTGCCTTGCGGAGGGAATAGCTACACTGTTTGTATTCGGTCATGTTTCCGGTCACCTTGCCCTGATTAAAAGCAGTGGTTCGGGCTTTCAGTTTCACGTGAATGCTGCCATCAATCCACGGTTTCTGGTTTGGGAATGTTTTAATCGTTGCTATGGGAACGACATCTTCAACCCACGTTCTAATGAACTCGCTCACCGAATCAGCGTATTCGTCAATGTTGTTGTTTGATGCAATACGAAACATATCCCAGTCCACGTGATGGAAGCAGTCTTGGAGTGTGGAATCAGATTGGTCGGACCAGCGTTGAACAGACCTCAGCGCGGGAGCTTCTTGTTTTAGTTTCTGTCTGTAGGCAGGGATCAACAAAATGGAGTCGTGGTCAGCTTTTCCGAAAGGAGAGCGGGGCAGGGCCTTATATGCGTCGCGGAAGTTAGAATAGCAGTGATCCAAGATTTTTCCAGCCCTGGTTACGCAATCGATATGCTGATACAATTTAGGGAGTCTTGTTTTCAGATTAGCCTTGTTAAAATCCCCAGCTACAATGAATGCAGCATCAGGATATATTGATTCCAGTTTGCAAAGAGTCAAATAAAGTTCGTTCAGAGCCATCGATGTGTCTGCTTGGGGGGGAATATATACGGCTGTGATTATAATCGAAGAGAATTCCCTTGGTAGATAATGCGGTCGACATTTGATTGTGAGGAATTCTAAATCAGGTGAACAGAAGGACTTGAGTTCCTGTATGTTGTTGTGGCCACACCACGTCTCGTTAACCATGAAGCATACGCCCCCACCCCTCTTCTTACCAGAAAGATGTTTTGGTGCAGTGTAGACACTACACCAACACGGAAACGTCCTGATACCAAGTCTGATACTAAGTGGACCCAGTGTAATGGTATGGTTTTTGTCTCTATACCCTATAATATGACATGCGAGCCACAATACGTTTCAGGGGACCAGGGTAAAGCAGTAACAATAACTGACTGCGCCGCCCAGGTGTCTCGTAAGACTTGGATAGGCTTTTGACCAGCTTGTAACTCCAGTTAAGGCAACACAACAGGCAGAGATAAACGGAGCATAGACAGGATCCGGTTTCTCAAATGCTGAATCAATAACTCGATCCAATGGACGAGCCAAAGACTTGACTAAACCCAAACTTTATTTTTCAAAACTGGGCAGTCCGCAATCACGTGACCCTTTTGGTGACAGTAAAAACATTCACGGATTTCATGAAAAGGCTTACGGTTGTCAGAGGAAAAGCGACCTGAATGAGGAACTGATGACGTAATCGTCCGGCCTTCAAAACGAGGCGCACCAAAGACAGTCTTGTGTGTCAAAGCGTAATCATCTGCCAACACTGCTGCCTGGGCCAATGTCGCCACTTTCTGTTCATTTAAATGAACTACAATTCTATCAGGGAGGTTGCTTTTAAAGTCCTCCAACAGCATCAATTCCTGGCTGAACACCAGCGACAAAACAGAGATTCTTTGTCCCTAGCAAACTCAACGAAAGTACGGTGAGATGGTTTCTTGTGGTTCCTGAAGCGCTGTCTATAAGCTTCAGGCACCAACTCAAACGCAGAGAAATAAGAATCAACTTCCGACTCTCGAAATGGAGGGACTAAAGCAAATTTTTACTCACATCGAAGTGGGCTTGATGATGAGCAGCTTGTGGAGTCGCACTGGAGCCAGCGTCTAGTTGTGGGATCCTCACCTCCTTGTCGGCTTCTATTTTCCTCATTTCAAGTTCAAACTGCATCTGTCTCTCTTTATCTTTTTGCTCCATTTCTAACCGAGCCAGCCTCACCTTCAGCCTAGTGGTCCCGCCTGAACGACCTGAAGCAGAAGATAAAGGGTCAAATCGGGGCAATGTAAAGGGGGTACGAGCAACCCCTTCCTTCGCCCTGTCCTCAGACTTGGCATCGGAAGGTCTACCTGTCTCCTCTCCTGAAGCCTCCCTCTCATCATCTTTCAATGAGAGAATTCGTTTTCTCACTAATCCCTCCCTGACTAGCACCAAAAGCTCAGCTCAGGGCTTTCTCAGGGACGAAGAATCAATAATGGTCAGCTACAGCGAAAAGGTCTTTACTTTACGAAACCTCACCAAACAATCAATAGAGTGTGCTTCAAAAAACTTGGAGATGGCTGAGGCAGCCATCTTGTACAATGCAGTCTACTGAACACACAAACTAAACAAGTCATCCAAACTCACAACCTACCATCACACCTCAATCATCAATCACAGAGAGCTCAGTGCAGCAGGGTCCGGTGGGTTTAATGGAATGATCCCGGATGAGCCCCCATTATGTTACGCACGCCTCTATGAAGAGAGAACACAACACCCTGCTACAACTAAACTCTCCGTGAAGTGAAAGAGGTATGGACTGTAGGTGTGAGTAAGGCTGACAAAAGGCAGAATGTGGTACCGTTTACAAGGAATTTATTCCGTCACACGGTAATATGGGGAAAGGGGGCTGGATGGAACCAAAGCAAAGAAAGTAAATGTCAAAGCCCCCCCTCTCCTATCTAACCTGCCTACCCACTACCTATCTAACTTAGCACCACCATTGTACATTTGGGTTTTGCAATACATGTGGGGTTCTGAAAGACAGGTTGCCACTGTTTGGTTCGTTGCTATATGTCCAGAGTCCACAGTATGAGTCATAATACTCATAAAACCTAGTGGTCAAACAAGGAAATGGTTCCAATTATTTTCCACCGTTCATTTTTCCCATAGGGGATTTTAAAACGCTTAAAATAAGGGCTGTGTATGACGTTTTAATAACCATGTAAATCTCTCTAGGACAAGGCGACTTTTATCAATATACTTGCCTGTATTTACACCCCCCCCAAATTAAATTATAATTAGCTGCTAATGTGGCTATCATAAAGAACTACAAATGCCATGATAATCCGGACAAGACTGATGAATCGAGGAAAAGGCAAGAATATCTAAATGTAGTCATGAAAAAAATCGTACACATTTCTTTAAATTAACCTGTTCGCAAAGGTGCCAGCTAGAGGTGACATGCAGGAGCTTGCAGCGATTTGTAGTCTTGCACGATGTGATGCTAATTAGCATTTTCAAATCAGAGAGTAAATAGAGCTGAATATATTGCTAAAAGTCACCTTATCCAAGAGAGATTTACAAACATCAAAATGTCTCACCAGGGTAAGCCTACACGGAACACAGCCCTTATGTCCTCCATTGTTCCGGTACCTAAGAAAGCGAAGGTAACTGAACTAAATGGCTATCGCCCCGACGGACTCACTTCTGTCATCATAAAGTGTTTTGAGAGGCTAGTAACCTGCAATCGTCATCGCACTGCACACTGCTCAGCCTTCAACACCATAGTATCCTCCAAGCTCATCATTAAGCTTGGGGCCCTGGGTCTGAACTCCACTCTGTGCAGCTGGGTCCTGGACTTCCTGACTGGCCGCCCCCAGGTGGTGAAGGTAGGCAACAACACCTCCACTACGCTGATCCTCAACACAGGGGCCCCACAAGGGTACGTGCTCAGACCCCTCATGTACTCTCTATTTACACATGACTGCATGGCCACACACGCCTCCAACTCAATCATCACGTTTGCAGACTACACAACAATGGTAGACTTGATTACCAACCACGACAAGACAGCCTACAAGGAGGAACTGAGGGCCCTGGTGGAGTGGTGCTAGGAAAATAACGTGTCCCTCAACGTCAACAAAATGAAGGAGCTGATTGTGGACTTCAGGAGACAGCAGAGGGAATACGCCCCCATCCACATCGACGGGGACGCAGTGGAGAAGGTGAAAAGCTTTAAGTTCCTCAGCATACACATCACTGACAATCTGAAATGGTCCACCCACACAGACAGTGGGGTGAAGAAGTCGAAGAAATTTGGAAGAAATTTGTCTTGGCCCTTAAGACCCTCACAAACCTTTACAGATGCACAATTGAGAGCATCCTGTCAAGCTGTATCACCTCCTGGTATGGCAACTGCACCATCCGCAACCATAGGGCTCTCCAGAGGGTGGTGCGGTCAGCCAAACACATCACCGGGAGCACACTGCCTGCCCTTCAGGACATCTACAGCACCCAGTGTCACAGGAAGGCCAAGAAGATCATCAAGGACGCCAGCCACCTGAGCCATGGCCTGTTCACCCCGCTATCATCCAGAAGGCTAGGTCAGTACAGGTGCATCAAATTAAATGGCCATCACTAGCCGGCCTCCACCCAGTACCCTGCCCTGAACTTAGTCACTGTCACTAGCCGGCTAGCACCCGGTTACTCATCCCTGCACCTTAGAGGCTGCTGCCCAATGGACATAGACATGAAACACTGGTCACTATAATTATGTTTACATACTGTTTAAACCATTTAATTTGTATATACTGTATTCTAGTCAAGTCCATCCTATTCAACTATTGCTGTACATGTAATATTCTATCCAAGTATTCTTCAGATATACAGTGCATTCGGAAAGTATTCAGACCTTTTGACTTTTCCCACATTTTGTTAAGTTACAGCCTTATTCTAAAATTGATTAAATTTTCTTTTCCCTCATCAATCTACACAAAAAATGCCCCATAATGACAAAGCAAAAACAGGTTTAATTTTTTTTTGCAAATGTATAAAAAAATACTGAAATATCACATTTACATAAGTATTTGGACCCTTTACTCAGTACTTTATTGACCGACCTTTGGCAGAGATTACAGCTTCGAGTCTTTTGGGGTATGTTTCTCCCATTCTTCCCTGCAGATCCTCTCAAGCTCTGTCAGGTTGGATGGGGAGCGTCGCTGCACAGCCATTTTCAGGTCTCTCCAGAGATGTTGGATTAGGTTCAAGTACGGGCTCTGGCTGGGCCACTCAAGGACATTCAGAGTTGTCTTGGCTGTGTGCTTATGGTCATTGTCCTGTTGGAAGGTGAACCTTCGCCTGAGGTCCTGAGTGCTCTGGAGCAGGTTTTCATTGAGGATCTCTGAACTAAGCTCCATTCATCTTTCCCTCGATCCTGACTAGTTTCCCAGTCCCTGCCGCTGAAAAACATCCCCACAGTATGAAGCTGCCACCACCATGCTTCACCGTAGGGATGGTGCCACGTTTCCTCCAGAAGTGACGCTTGGCATTCAGGCCTGATTGGTGGAGTGCTGCAGACATGGTTGTCCTTCTGGAAGGTTCTCCCATATCCACAGAGGAACTCTGGAGCTCTGTCAGAGTGACCATCGGGTTCTTGATCACCTCCCTGACCAAAGACGTTTTTATTTAACCTTTTTTTAACTAGGCAAGTCAGTTAAGAACATATTCTTATTTACAATTACGGCCTACATCGGCCAAACCCAGATGATGCTGGGCCAATTGTGCGCCGCCCTATGTGACTCCCAATCATGGCCGGATGTGATACAGCCTGGAATTGAACCAGGGTGTCTGTAGTGACGCCTCAAGCACTGAGATGCAGTTCCTTAGAAAGCTGCGCCACTTGGGAGCCTTCTCCCCCGATTGCTCAGTTTGGCCGGGTGGGCAGCTCTAGAAAGAATCTTGGTGGTTCCAAACTTCTTACATTTAAGAATGATGGAGGCCATTGTGTTCCTGGGGACTTTCAATGCTGCAGACATTTTTTGGTACCCTTCCCCAGATCTGTGCCTCGACACAATTCTGTCTCTAAGCTCTATGGACAATTCCTTCGCCCTTATGGCTTGGTTTTTGCTCTGACATGCACTGTCAACTGTGGGACCGTATATAGACATTTCCAAATCATGTCCAATCAATTGAATTTACCACATGTGGACTCCAATCAAGTTGTAGAAACATCTCAAGGATGATCAATGGAAACAGGATGCACCTGAGCTCAAATTCAAGTCTCATAAAAATATTTTTAAAATGTCTTTGTCATTATCGGTTATTGTGTGTAGATTGATTGATGAGGAAATATAACCATTTAATCCATTTTAGAATAAGGTTCTGAAAACTTTCCAAATGCACTGTGTGTGTGTGTACCTCCACTGTGGGGCTCTATAAACCAGCTAAGTTAGCTAGCTAGTTAACATGAGTCTACTAGGCTACATATTGAACTTCAATCACCAGTGGTACAATATATGAATTTATGGTTAGATCAGAATAGCCATTATAATCATTGGCCTGTACAGAGAATTAGGTGAAAACCACAAGTCCAAATCCCCATCTCTATCCATGGCTTAGGAAAGGGAATATTTAGCAAGCTAGCTACTGCAGGTCATCAGCACAAACAGACACGTTTTCCTGACAATTGCAACGTTTTGCTCAGAATGTGATTTGACTGATGTGAAGCCAAATCCTAACTGGCCTCTCTTTTCCAGACCATTCAACAGTTAGATGTAGAACTCTGCAAGGAAAGAGTTCAGTTTATTCCTGAAAATATCATGACCAGTATCAACATACTTCTGACATAACCGGCAATAAAACATAAGTTGTAAGTTCAGTTACTGGCCAGCAATGTGTGGAGGACTGGGGGAGTGTGTCTATGTGAGTGCAAAACCAAACACGAAATGTAATCAGCGGATCAATCCACCAATAGAGTGCCTTTTGGGTAAACTATAGCAAGTCCCAATTTAAGTAACAGGGTAGATCATAACTGGGTTAACAATTTCATATTTAAAATCAGCCATAACTCCCCTTGTGGCAGACAGAGCAAATGGAAGTTTTTTGTGTAAGCATGTCTACCCTATTTTTCTATGGATAACAGGGTTGACAAGTTATACTCGAGTCGATGCACTCAGGTTTTCCAACACATAACACCAGAAAATGGCAAAGAAATATAGTACAACCAGCTCTTCTGCTTTTTACACTATGATTTGACTATTAGATGCTCAATGTTTCTTTGGAAAAAAAAGTATTTCAAAAGGAATGGTTTAACCACATTAAAACAAGAGTTCAGTTAAATACAAATATATAAATAAATAAATCAGACTTGAACTTTAAATGAGGGACAAACAAAAGTTAATCATTAATCACATGAAATAAATAACAGCCTTCAGAAATATCTGTTGAGGCATCAAAATAACTAGGGCTTTACAATGATGGTGAAAACTTTGGAAAATGTGGGGATTAAGTGGGTTAAAATCGTCCTAGAACTCAGTAAAACATTCCATGGGACATGTCAAAATGCAGATTTCTGGTACTTTTCAGTTTATATATATATATATAAAAATCTCATGTATCATTTAATATCACAGGCTTTAATAATTGAATATTGGTGCACAATTTCTACTTCATTGTGGGGCTCCAGAGTGGCGCAGCAATCTAAGGCACTGCATCTCAGTGCTAGAGGTGTCACTACAGACACCCTGGTTTGAATCCAGGTTGTATCACAACCAGCTATGATTGGGAGTTCCATAGCGTGCACAAGCCCAGCGTGTAGGCTGTCATTGTAAATAAGAATTAGTTCTTAACTGACTTGCCTAGTTAAATAATAATATCGAAGTGATGCAAAAAGGCACTCTATTCATGGAAAGACCCAGGCAGTCATTGGTATAACTCAAATACCTTTCCTCTTGTGTGTATTTAGTTTCAGGCTGATTGTGTTTGTATCATTGCCACAGTGCAGGGGCCTATGTCCAGTTTCAGTTTGTTTGTATGGGAGAAAAGCCCAGGGATTAAATAAATTCAAATCCATTACACTCACCCCCCTTTTGACCTCCTCCTTTTTCCACAGCAACCAGTGATCCGGGTCAACAGCATCAATGTAACAGTATAACTTTAGACCGTCCCCTCGCCCATACCCGGGCGCAAACCAGGTGCAAACTATCACTAAATGATGCAATTTGATATTGGAGTGAGAGTGGAGCAGAAAAGGCAGAAAACAGGGAAATTATGCATACATTCTTTATGAAACACAATTTTCCACCATGGTGGAATCTTGATCCTCAATTACTTTGTTGCTCACTAATTGGATGTCAATGTAAAGTTATAGCAACTGTTTGTGATCTAATCAAACTCATCCAGACATAATGAAGTGCATGACTGAAGCTTCTCTGGATGTCCATCAAGCCTAATTGTTCTGTACTCTGATTCTAAAGCTGTTCTAATCATGCATGAGGCCTAAATGCATGTTCTGTTTGATTAAACTGTAAAGTGCAAACTCATCACCTCATCCAGGTTGCCTTGGGCTAAATACAGATAACTTAGCCTAGCTCTTATAGAACTGTGCCATACATTCAGATGCCATGCATTTGTATATTCTTATTTTGTCCTACCCTTGAAAGTGCTGTAATTTCCCCAGCCTAATCAGTGGTCACATCACACTCATTTTATTTTTGAGCAATTTAGGATGTTGCACAATGCATTCAGTCACCGGTGTCAGAAAATATGTGTTCTTTCAAGCATTCTTGTCAATGTAGCTAGTTAAGGAGGAAAATGGTGCCTTTACAGCCTGAATGGAGGATGCTTCATGTAGAGTACCAGCCATGACGTTCAAAAAATAAATTTTCACAGTCAGATCTTTTTTATGGACAGTCTGCAGCACCCATCCTCACCCTACTGGACTCAGAAATCCAATGTCTACTGTTCACAGATAATCTGCTACTTCTGTCCCCAACCAAGGAGTGCCTACTGCATCACCTTGATCTTCTGCATAGATTGTCAGACTTTGGCCCTGACAGTGAACCTCAGTAAGACAAAAATAATGGTGTTCCAGAAATAGTCTAGTTGCCAGGATAATAAATATAAATTCTATCGCGATGCCATTGCCCTACAGCAGTGGTTCCCAACCAGGGATACTAGGACCTGAGGGGGTACTTTAGGCAGAGCAAAATTCAGTTGGTGGTAAAATAAATGAAAAGGTTGGAAACCACTGCCCCAGAGCACACAAACTATAATTACCTCAGCCTAAACATCAACACCACAGGTAACTTCCACAAGGCTGTGAACGATCTAAGAGATAAGGCAAGGAGGGCCTTCTACTCCATCAGGAACTTAAAACTCAACATCCCAATTAGGATCTGGCAACAACAAAAATACATAAATCAGTTATAGAACCAATTGCACTCTATGGTTGTGAGGTCTGAACTCACCAACCAAAAATTCACAAAATGAAAAAGACCAAAATGAGAATCTGCAAAAATATAGCTGGTGTACAACACAAAACCACAAACAATGCATGTAGAGCAGAATTAGGGCTATACCTGCTATTTATCAAAATCCAGAAAGGAGCTGTTAAATTCTACAACCACCTAAATGGAAGCGATACCCTCACATTCCACCAAAGTCCTCATCTACATAGAGAGATGAACCTACTATCACGTTTCAGGTAAGACCTAGATGCAGACAATGTCAAAGTAACAACAGTTTATAATCACAGGGGTAGGCAAAAGGCAAGTCAAGGGCAGGCAGAGGTCAGTAATCCAGGATGGTCAGAATGGTCAACACCAGGAAAACTAGGAAAGAGGAACAATCGCGAGACAGTAGCAGAGGGGAAAACCACTGGTAGGCTTGCTGAAACTAAAACCAACTGGAAACAGAGAACACAGGTATAAATACACAGGGGATCATGGGGAAGATGGGTGACACCTGGAGGGGGGTGGAGACAATCACAAAGACAGGTGAAACACCTACAGAAGAGTCCCCTCAGCCAGCTGGTTCTGTTCACAAACAGACCCCCCAGGACAGCAACACAATTTGACCCAAACAAATTATGAGACAGAAAAAAGATAACTGTTTGACACACTGGAAAGAATCAACCAAAAAAAATGAGCAAATTGGAACGCTATCTGGCCCTAAACAGAGAGTACACAGTGGCAGAATACCTTATTACGGTGACTGATCCAAAATTAAGAAAAACCTTGACTATGTAGTTACAGACTCCGTAAGCATGGCCTTGCTATTGATAGAGGCTGCCATAGTCAGACTTGGATCTTGAGAGAAGACAGGCTGTGTGCCCACAAACAAATTGGTGGAAACTGAGCTGCACTTCCTAACCTCCTGCCAAATGTATGACCACATTAGATACATATTTCACACGGAACCACAAAGAATTTGAAAACAAATCAAGCATTGATAAACTCATATCTGTTCGGCGAAATACAGCAGTGTGCAATCAAAGCAGTGAGATTTGTTGCCGTTGCCATGTGAAAGGGCAACCAGTGGAGCACAAACAACATTGTAAATACTATTTCACTTGCTTTGGCAATGTAAACACGTTTCCCATGCCAATAAAGCCCGTTTGAATTGTTTTGAACGCTGCATCTTTCTAGAGTTCAGACTTTCCGACCTGAAGCTCGCCGAAGTCGTGATTTGACCTCGTTTTTTTCTCCGAGTTCCCAGTTGTCTTGAAAGCACCACAAGAGGCGGGTGTTGAGTAGATGAATGATAAACAGACGAGCTAACGGTTGCCATCATTTGACTTCCCTACAAACAGGCTTGTGATATAGCTGTCGTGATCACCTAATTCCAATTGTGTGGAAGAGACAACACAATCAGGTAAATTCCGTGTAGAGATAACTAGGAAACAATATTTGAGAGGCAATCAGCTAGCTAGCTAACGTAACGTAGCTAGCTAACGTTAATCTCCGTTTAGTTTTAAACTGATGTTACTCAATGTGAACTAGCTAACGTTACATGTAACTTGACTGTTCTTTTGAAATGTGTTCCATTTTCACTCATGAAAATAATAGCTAGCTAGATACCTAACCAGCTAGTTGAACTAGCTACAGTAGCAACTATACTAACTAGGCAGACAGTTGTATAACGCTAGCTAGCTGATGTAAACGTCCAGAGTCTAATCGAGGCTTCTCTCACGTCAACAAGTCCTAAATGCAGTAACGACGAGCTAGCTAGTTAAGATGGAAATTTATGTTTGATATAAACTGTGTCGATGTCTAGATAGCTAGCTACATTACGTAAAGAGTGTTTGTCTGGTGGGTTGAGCGGATCATCTATGTAAATAAAGTTACTGTAGCAAGAGGATTCAGGAAAAGGATGGATGAAGCTTTCTAGAAAGTTGCCTCTCACTAGAGAGCCCTATGCTGGTGTTGTTGTATGTCACTTCCCCTGATTCAGTTCCACATGACAAAATTGTGTAGTTGATCTTCTTTATTTTTAGGTAAATTATTGAAAATGATGATGGCTCATTCATATTCTACTTAAACATAAATTGGCAATGGCACTTTTTTTGTAACATCACCATCATTGATCCTCATTGACTTTGTTGGAATTCAGTGTAATGTTATAACAAATGAAGGCCCGTTTCAACTGTTTGTGATCAAATCAAGCTCATCCAGACATAATGAAGTGCATGACTGATGTGTCTCTGGATGTCCCTTAAACCTAAGTGTTCTGTACTCTGATTCTGAATTTCTGATGCTGTTGTAATGTATGACGCTTAAACGCTTACCTTCCAGTTTAATCAAACAAAGCAAGTGCAAATTCATGGCCTTATCTAGGTTGCCGTGGGCACAATGCGGGTATTAACTTAGCCTAGCTCTTATAGAATTGTGGCCTACATTCAGATGCCATGCATTTGTACATTTTTATTTCTATCATACCCTGGACATTCCTGTCATTTCCCCAGCTTAATCAGTCTTCACATCACACTCACTAACTGGTTGGATAGCTCTCTTCCTCCTCCTCCTCTGCCTTAGATTACCCAGTCATTTGACAGGCTTATTTTTATTGTGCTGTCTGGCATTCTGACTGTTTGTTTTGGAGCAGGCAGGCCAGCCTCTTAATCTGTTTATGTTCAAATTCGAGACGCCCTGACATGCATGGTGAACTCTTACAGGCATGGTCAGCTGACCTGGGAAAGTGAAGCCTAGTAGGCCGAAGTATGGATGGCAGGTCTGGACAGCTGGTGGCATAGCAGTGTCCTGCTCCCAAGGCTAGGCTGTGTTTGTTTTCAGACACGTGTAGTAGTCAGGTGAGGTTTATGTTGTTGTAGAGTCTGTTAGGGAAAGTGTTAGGCTAATCTGTAGTCAAGTTAATTGCACTGCATTGCTGAGATGACATATGAGTCTGTAATACCAACATGTTTTAAGCAGACCACCATTGTCCGTTGTGCCCAAGAACACTAAGGTAACCTGCCTAAATGACTACCGACCTGTAGCACTCACATCTGTAACCATGAAATGCTTTGAAAGGCTGGTCATGGCTCACATCAACACCATTATCCCATTAACCGCCCCAACAGATCCACAGATGATGCAATCTCTATTGCACACCACACTGTCCTTTCACACCTGAACAAGAGGAACAACTATGTGAGAATGCTATTCATTGACTACAGCTCAGCGTTTAACACCGTAGTGCCCTCAAAGCTCATCACTAAACTAAGGAGCCTGGGACTAAACACTTCCCTCTGCATCTGGATCCTGGACTTCCTGATGGACCGCCCCCAGGTGGTAAGGGTAGGTAACAACACATCCGCCATGCTGATCCTCAACACGGGGGCCCCTCAGGGGTGCATGCTCAGTCCCCTCCTGTACTCCCTGTTCACTCATGACTGCACGGCCAGGCACTACTCCAACACCATCATTTAAGTTTGCTGATGACACAACAGTGGTAGGCCTGATCACCAACATCAATGTGACAGCCTATAGGGAGGAGGTCAGAGACCTGGCTGTGTGGTGCAAGGGAAACAACTTTTTCCTCAACATGATCAAGACAAAGGAGATGATTGTGGACTACAAGAAAAGGAGGGCCAAGCACGCCAATTATTGTCATCAATGGGGCTGTAGTGGAGCAGAATGAAAGCTTTAAGTTCCTTGGGGTCCACATCGCCAACAAACTAACACGGTCCAAGCACACCAAGACAGTCGTGAAGGGGGCACAACAAAACATATTCCCCCTCAGGAGAATGAAAAGATTTGCCATGGGTCCTCAGATCCTCAAAAAGGTTTTACAGATGCACCATCGAGAGCATCCTGACGGGTTGCATCACTGCCTGGTATGGCAACTGCTTGGCCTCCAACTGCAAGGCACTACAGAGGGTAGTGCGTACGGCCCAGTACATCACCAGGGCCAAACTTCCTGCCATCCAGGACCTCTATACCAGGAGGTGTCAGAAGAAGGCCATAAAAATTGTCAAAGACTCCAGCCACCCTAGTCTTAGACTGTTCTCTCTTCTACCGCATGGCAAGCGGTACCGGAGCGCCAAGTCTAGGTCCAAGAGGCTTCTAAATAGCTTCTACCCCCAAGCCATAAAACTCCTGAACAGTTAATCAAATGGCTACCCAGACTATTTGCATTGCCCCCGCACATTGACTCTGTACTGGTACCCCCTGTATATAGCCCCTCTATTGTTATTTACTGCGGCTCTTAAATTATGTTATTCTATCTCTTTTTTTGAGTGTGTATTTTCTTTAAATTGCATGGTTGGTTAAGGGCTTGTAAGTAAGCATTTCACGGTAAGGTCTACTACACCTGTTGTATTCGGTGCATGTGACAAATAACATTTGATATCTAGTTCTTAACTGTTCCAATAATGTCCGCTCCTCCTGTGTCGTTTGGCCAGTCAATCTCCTTTATGCTGAAGTGAATTGTAGGACTATAGAGCTAAATTTCTCATTGACATAGGCTAAATTGGTTACACCAGACAGCTTTGCTGCTCCATTTTTGTGGCAATGTGCTTGTTTTATTTAATGGCTACTGCGATTGTCTTGGGTAAGTGCTTGTGTTGTCAGGTGAATGAATTGAAGTCATAGGAATGCCATGATGCAGTCGACTGTGATTAATGGGCAGGCATGTGTTAGTATCTTGGAGACTAAATGTTATTGCACCAATGTTTGAGAGAAGCAAGTTGTCTATAATTAACCTAAGCACTTGTTAATGGCTGCATACTGTTAGTGTTTTTCATTTTACAAATAGGACCACATGCAATGAACTTGTCTTTTTTTTCTCCCTTTTTTCTTATAGGCTGTTGGACCTGACAGAAGAGCAGGCTCTGTAGGTGGAAACTCCCCACTGTCATCAGCAGGTAATCATGACTAATGTCCCTTCTCTTCACTCTGCTGCCATGGGTTCTGTTTTTCTGTAAATATTGGTGGCTTTAGGAGGTCATTTCTGTTTTAATGTCAGACTGCCAACTCACTGCTAAACTCCCTAATGTTTGCTGTCGTGAGTGTGTTAGATGATAAACATTAGTATTGTTTATTATCCTAACACACATTTAGGTAAAGGCTGGATTGAAAGCAATTGCCATTGTTTTTTGACTTAAATCTCTGCAAATGTAATATTCTAGAGGCCTCAGAGGCAGTAGCCTAGCCCTAGCCTAAACCCAGCGTTATCCAGCAATACTGTTGAATGTTGTCTGCATCCATCATATTTATCTTACCAATTCACTTGATTGAAAAGATCTAGGGTCTACCAAGACGAGTCAATACTGAGACAAAATTACAAATAAATAAATTTACTTGCGAGGCAGCTGCTGTATCATGTTGTAGTGTGTGGGTGTAGAACTGACTGTCAGTGAACTGATAGGCCTGTGTGTGTGTTCTTCTCACAGACTGGCTGAGTGAGTCCAAGGCCAGTGGTGAGTGGAGCTTCTACCCCAGGCCCCCCCCATCCAAAGGTCCAGTCAGCATGTCCAGCGACCCCCCTCCTCCCTACCCCGGAGGTCCCAGCGCCCCTCTTATCAAGGAGAAGAATGGACAGCCAGCCATTCCGGGTACAATTATTCTAGAACGGTCTCTCTCTCTTGTGTATGATGTGGAGGAAAAAACATTTAGTTTGGGACAAGACTACAAAAAGAGACGCATTTTAAGAGACTATTTTACAAATGGACAGAAGTCCAGGGTAGGAACCACGCACAGGCATACCTGTGAACTTCAAAATACCATCTGGTTTCTTCGACTGGGCTGCTGATTTAGTATTTGCACTGTAGCTGACTAGCTGTAGGGAAACTGGTGTGAATTTGCATAATTGCCTCTAAATGCCTCCCATATCAGCTCTTGTGTGGCTGGTTAGAGAAAGGCCTAGAGAAACATCACCAGGGAAACCTTGAAAGTAGGCCCTGTCTGTGAACAAATCTTTCTTTGTCTGGGCTCCCCCTCCACCCCAGGTTTCCTTACAACAAAATACTGTTTCGACCAGCCAAGGGAATGTGATCAACAAAGTGTATTTGTTACAAACTACGTAACAAATCCTTGAGAATTGTAAAGCTATGAAAAATAACTATTCTGGCCTGAGTAACAGATGATGATGCATGTTCTCAATAATGGGCCAATGCCTTACTTGATTTAAGCCCAACATACGTAATGTTTCTTCAATCAATCATTGCTGTGAAAGCTCACTAATAAATCCTTCTTGTTTGTCTGTGTTTTCTCTCCCAGGCTCGGCGGTCCCTGTATCGACGGGTCCTCCTCAGGGACACCCCCTGCACCCAGACTATGGCCCTCCACCCTACGAGGCCACGCTACAGCCAGGCTTCTTGCCGCCACACGTCCCAGGAGATGGGGCCATGCCCATACCACATGGTAAGCAAACACTGGTCTACAGAGGGAATTAAATAAGATGGGTGACTCTAAATGCATACTCGTGTTGTTTGACATAGCACCTGTATACAGAACATAAACAGTACATACCGCCTTGTGTTTCTACCCTACAGGTGGCTTCTACCCTCCACCAGGTCACTTTGGCCCGGGGCAGTTTGGCCCGAGGCCCATTCAATTTGGGCCTGTGGCAGGTCAGACAGCTCACACGGTGCTGGTACCCCCTGGGACAGCTACCACAGTGACTGTGCTACAGGGGGAGATATTCCAGACAGCACCCGTACAGACTGTGTGTCACCACTGCCAGCAGCCCATCATCACCCGCATCAACCACAGCGTGGGCCTCATGAACGCTGTCTTCTGCCTCTTCTGCTTCTTTGTTGGGTAAGAGGAAGAATTGGTGTACTACATTGTGTAGAGGTTATGTAACGGATAACCAACAAGTGGCTATACGTTCTATGGAAAATAATAAACAACGTGGAAGGTGTGTTCCACAACATTATTTTCCAGAGAACGCATAAAGCCCAGAGTTGATTCTCTTTCACACCATGGCTATAATTGAACACATTTGCAGGTAGAAATGTGTTCATTTGCAGGTAGAAATGTGTTCAACATCCACTGAAGTAGCTAACAAGTTTACTAGATACAGTGCCTTCAGAAAGTATTCATACCCCTTGACGTATTCAATATTTTGTTGTTACAGTCTGAATTAAAAATGTATTAAATGTGTTGTTTTTATTCTCACCCATTTGGCCAGCAGCATACCACCATGCATACCACTGCTGGCTTGCTTCCGAAGCTAAGCAGGGTTGGTCCTGGTCAGTTCCTGGATGGGAGACCAGATGCTGCTGGAAGTGGTGTTGGAGGGCCAGTAGGAGGCACTCTTTCCTCTGGTCTAAACAATATCCCAATGCCCCAGGGCAGTGATTGGGGACACTGCCCTGTGTTGGGTGCTGTCTTTCAGATGGGACGTTAAACGGGTGTCCTGACTCTCTGAGGTCATTAGAGATCCCATGGCACTTATTGTAAGAGTAGGGGTGTTAACCCCGGTGTCCTGCGCTTATTCCCAATCTGGCCCTCAAACCATCACAGTCACCTAATAATCCCCAGTTTACAATTGGCTCATTCATCCCCCTCCTCTCCCCTGTAACTATTCCCTAGGTCGTTGCTGCAAATGAGAATGTGAGAATGTTCTCAGTCAACTTACCTGGATAAATAAAATAAAAAAATCTCCCCATAATGACAAAGTGAAAACAACATGTTTTTAGAAATGTTAGCAAATTCATAAAAAATGAAACCAGAAATATTGAATTTACATGAGTAATCACACTACTGAGTCAATACCTTGTAGAAGCAGTGATTACAGCTGAGTCTTTCTGGGTAAGTCTCAAAGAGCTTTACACACCTGGATTGTGCAACATTTGCCCATTTTTATTATTTTCTAAATTCTTCAAACTTAAATTTGTTGTTGATCTTTGCGAGACCACCATTTTTGTCTCCCACTGTCTGGTGGAAAGCAGACTGAACCAGGTTTTCCTCTAGGATTTTGCCTATGCTTAGCTCCATTCTGTTTATTTTTATCCTGAAACTCCCCGGTCCTTAATGACTACAAGAATACCCATAACATGATGGACCACCACTATGCTTGAAAATATGGAGAGTGGTACACAGTAACTTTTTTTTCTTCAACACAAAGTGTTAATTGTTTTGCCACATTTTTGCAGTATTACTTTAGTGCCTTGCTGCAAACAGTATGCATGTTTTGGAATATTTTTTATTCTGTACAGGCTTCCTCTTTTTCACTGTGTCAATTAGGTCAGTATTGTGTAGTATTTACAATGTTGTTGCTCGATCCTCATAGCCATTAAACTCTTAACTGTTTTAATGTCACCATTTGCTTCATGGTGAAATCCCTGAGCGGTTTCCTTCCTCTCCGGCAATTGAGTTAGGAAGGACGCCTATATCTTTATAGTGACTGGGTGTGTTGATGCACCATCCAAAGTGTAATTAATAACTTCACCATGCTCAAAGGAATATTTAATGTCTGCTTTTTTTCTGGACCCATCTACCAATAGGTGCCCTTCTTTGAGAGCCATTGGAAAACCTCCCTGGTCTTTGTGTTTGAAATTCACTGCTCGACTGAGGGACCATACAATTATCTGTATGTGGGCAGTGGCGATTTTAGCATGTGGATCAAAAAAAAAAAAATTGAGGGGGGGGGGTGCAAGCCAGCTAAGCCACAACACTAAACAATAAATTAATTGCACTATAACGGTGACAAATGGTGTCCACAAACGGTTAGGGCCTACATAAAGCTGTCCTAACAGCAGAGTCCCAACAGCAGTCCCAACACCTTAACACTGCTACACCTGGCTACCAGCGGAGCCTTGTCTGGCAGCGAAACAGCTCATTCAGCCTCATTTACTGCCTTTAAAAAAAACATGGCTGTTTTGGCTGACTTGCTTAAACAAATGTGGTTTCTACTGGCAAATATGATATACAAACTGTGGCATAAGGGGACGATAAGCGGATAAGAGACCATCCGTAATTTCGATTAAGACATTAATCAGCGCTCTAGGACAGATGTAGTCAATATAACTATTTGTTCAGCACTTTTGAAATGTACAGCGGCAGAATTCAGAACAGGACGTTCTCTCTGTACACCAAGTCAGAACCGTAGGATAAATAAAGGGCACATAAGCAGACAATGAAAGGTCTTACAATATTCAATGATTAAATTTCTCTAAAACAGGTTATAGTCTACATGTGCACCACAAGGTCAGAGCAGTAGGTGAAATAGGGTGAGGCACATGGGCTACTACACAAGCTTACTACACAACATACACTTAGTATTACTTTCTTAGCTACTGTATACATATCTCCCTGGCATATTACATAATTTATGCAGCAGCATACAAGACATTTATGGACTCACCTTGTTGCGCTGTGCTCACTTGAACAGGAAGGTGGCGCAGCGGTCCTTTGTGGGCAAATTTTGTCATCAAAGTCTGGCATTCTCTGGATTTATGTTGCTTCAAGACAGCTGTGAATTTGGGAAAACGTCAGTGATCTTCAGGTCGTAGCTCTAGAAAGAGGCCCGAGTTCCTGACTTACAATTCCGAGTTGGATGACCGTTTAAAACTTATTTCCACAGCCGGAGCTTGTTTTGAGTTCCTAGTTGTCTTGAACTCACTGAAGTCAGATTTCCAAGTTAAGTTGTTTTGAGTGCAGCAGAAATCATGTTGGATTGACAGCATGGCCAATGTTGAATATTTATAATTTTAAGCTTGGAAAAGAGACCCTTAAACCCAGACTTGGACCACACAGCCATTCCACTGAATAGCAGGCTAGTGATTGCGTTGCAATACTGGCAGTTATAGACTGATTCCTTCCAAACCACTCATTGTTGAATTTGCCATTTCCAACTTGTTGTGTAATGTTTATGCCAATTGGCCGATGAGCACCGATACGTTTTTATCTATTATTTCTCTTCATATGACAAGGATTTGCAAGTAGATCGTCAACTTGATTGAGGATGAATACTAGCGAAGATTTTGAAAAGTATGATGCTGGCTTGATCAGTCCAATCAAAGCTACTGTAGATATAATGTGATTTGATGTCATTTTATCTGTGGCCAATGACCTTGAGCCTTCTTGGATGGGCACTTCTGATGTAACTCTATGGCAGCACCCAAGAGGCTTACATTTTCGAGCCCTACCCTTAGATTTGGCAGTGACGTGGTGTCCCCATGAGTGACAGAATACTGAGCCAATCACGGTGCAACTAGGGAACATTACCATTACGAGTCACCACTGTGTGTGGGGGGGGTTACAAAAGATGAGGTAGTCATTCAAAAATCATGTTAAACAGTTGCACACAGTGAGTCCATGCAACTTTACATGTGACTTGTTAAGCGACATTTTACTCTTGAACTTATTTAGTCTTGCCATGACAAAGGGGTTGAGTATTTATTGACTCAACTTTTCATTTTTTAAATTAAAACCTCTATGGGATCGGTGTCCCTAAACCGGGGCGGTTGTTGCTAATGTGACTAGGATGATGTAAGTAACAGCCAACTTTCCAGGACATAGACATGTCTTATATGGGCAGAAAGCTTAAATTCTTGTTAAGCTAACTGCATTGCCCAATTTACAGTAGCTATTACAGTTAAAAAAATACCATGTGAGTGCATGGAGAGTGCACAACAACAAAGCTTTTATCACAGCAACAAAGTATTTCCTTTCAAATGGTACCAATAATATGCATATCCTTGCTTCAGGTCCTGAGCTGCAGGCAATTAGATTTGGGTATGTCATTTTAGGTGAAACTTTGGAGAAAAAAAAGGGTGTGATCTGTTCATTTTGTAAAATAAAAAAACATCATTCCTCTTTGACATTATGGGGTATTGTGTGTAGGCAAGTGATGACAAAATCTCAATTGAATCCAATTTAAGTTCAGGCTGTAACAAAATCTGGAAAAAGTTTAGGGGTGTGAATGCTTTCTGAAGACACTGTAACGAGAGTAGTTTCCTCGGTAACCAAACAGACTTGCTAGTATAGCTAACCAAACCATCAGTTCTGCTTGCTGTTATGAAAATCGAATGCAACAATGCCAATAATGTTTTCAATTTAAACGTTTGCTTTCAAAAGCAGCTCAAGCATAGAACATATAAGACTGAAGTAGCCATTGAATTCTACCATGCCTCATAAGGAAATAATGCACGCTCTAGAATGACCTTCAAGCCAGTCAGAAACGAGTATTCAACAATGCCATGGAATAAACACAGAATAATATACTACGGCAGGAAATATTTGATTTCTGGCCAAACACCACAGAATGAAATGAAGGAGAGCAGCGGGATGTTAGCTATAATAAGACTATTGATTTATGGTCTGTATTCTCTGGTGGTTTGTTTTCGTAATTTATTTTCTCTCTCTACCACAGGTGTGATCTGGGTTGCTGCTTGATTCCCTGTCTGATCGATGATCTCAAGGATGTGATACACACCTGCCCCTACTGCAAGGGCTACATCTACACATACAAGCGTATCTGCTAACCACCAACAGACAGACACGTGTACAGTGGGGCAAAAAAGTATTTAGTCAGCCACCAATTGTACAAGTTCTCCCACTTAAAAAGATGAGAGAGGCCTGTAATTCATCATAGGTACACTTCAACTATGACAGACAAAATGAGAAGAAAAAAAATCCAGACAATCACACTATAGGATTTTTAATGAATTTATTTGCAAATTATGGTGGAAAATAAGTATTTGGTCACCTACAAACAAGCAAGATTTCTGGCTCTCACAGACCTGTAACTTCTTCTTTAAGAGGCTCCTCTGTCCTCCACTTGTTACCTGTATTAATGGCACCAGTTTGAACTTGTTATCAGTATAAAAGACACCTGTCCACAACCTCACACAGTCACACTCCAAACTCCACTATGGACCAAAGACCTGTCAAAGGACACCAGAAACAAAATTGTAGACCTGCACCAGGCTGGGAAGACTGAATCTGCAATAGGTAAGCAGCTTGGTTTGAAGAAATCAACTGTGGGAGCAATTATTAGGAAATGGAAGACATACAAGACCACTGGTAATCTCCCTCGATCTGGGGCTCCATGCAAGATCTCACCCCATGGGGTCAAAATGATCACAAGAACGGTGAGCAAAAATCCCAGAACCACACGGGGGGACCTAGTGAATGACCTGCAGAGAGCTGGGGCCAAAGTAACAAAGCCTACCATCAGTAACACACTACGCCGCCAGGGACTCAAATCCTGAGGTGCCAGACGTGTCCAGGCCCGTCTGAAGTTTGCTAGAGAGCATTTGGATGATCCAGAAGAAGATTGGGAGAATGTCATATGGTCAGATGAAACCAAAATATAACTTTTTGGTAAAAACTCAACTCGTTGTGTTTGGAGGACAAAGAATGCTGAGTTGCATCCAAAGAACACCATACCTACTGTGAAGCATGGGGGTGGAAACATCATGCTTTGGTGCTGTTTTTCTGCAAAGGGACCAGGATGACTGATCTGTGTAAAGGAAAGAATGAATGGGGTCATGTATCGTGAGATTTTGAGTGAAAACCTCCTTCCATCAGCAAGGGCATTGAAGATGAAATGTGTCTGGGTCTTTCAGCATGACAATGATCCCAAACACAACGCCCGGGCAACGAAGGAGTGGCTTCATAAGAAGCATTTCAAGGTCCTGGAGTGGCTTAGCCAGTCTCCAGATCTCAACCCCATAAAAAATCTTTGACAGTCTGTGTTGCCCAGCAACAGCCCCAAAACATCACTGCTCTAGAAGAGATCTGCATGGAGGAATGGGCCAAAATACCAGCAACAGTGTGTGAGAACCTTGTGAAGACTTACAGAAAACGTTTGACCTCTGTCATTGCCAACAAAGGGTATATAACAAAGTATTGAGATAAACTTTTGTTATTGACCAAATACTTATTTTCTACCATTTCCAAATAAATTCCTTAAAAATCCTACAATGTGATTTTTCTGGATTTTTTCCTTCTCATTTTGTCTGTCATAGTTGAAGTGTACCTATGATGAAAATTACAGGCCTCATCTTTTTAAGTAGGAGAACTTGCACAAAAACTTGCACAATTGACTAAATACTTTTTTTGCCCCACCGTATCAACTCAACTCTTATGCACACATTAACTCACAGCTCCTCATGGTTGTAGTTGCAGCCTATGTTCTTTCTCCAACATTTGCTCAGTGTGTCGTGCTTCATTTAGCCCTCCTAACTTTACCCTCACTTTCTAAAGCACTTACTTGTTCACACTCACTATATTTACTGTATATCATAGGAGGCTGGTGGGAGGAGCTGTAAGAGGACAGGCTCATTGTAATGGCTGGAATGGAATCCATGGAACGGAGTCCAACACGTTGTCCATGTGTTTGAATTGTTTGGTACTATTCCATTGATTCCATTCCAGCCATTTACAATGAGCCTGTCCTCCTATAGCTCCTCCCACCAGCCACCTCTGCTATATTTATTGTCCAGACTCACTTACCTAGCTATGTACAGGCATTTAGATAAGTGCTAGATAGACACATCACACAGGACTGAACCTGATATAAAAACAGAAACTTATAACAATTGAGAAAAGATGAGTTGCAGACAAGGTACATCTTGCATACTTTATAAAAAACTTCTTTGGTTACAGGAAGGCTTTGAATTTGACATTTATGGAGCAAACTTGAGGGGTAGAGAAAGGTCACACTTTGGGAAAGCTGTAAACATTTGTCACTTTAATCAAAATCGTCAGCAATCATCAGCAATTGCAGGGTCAGTATTTTGTTTTTGTAATTATTTAATGTAATTTAACATGTTAATATTGAGGACAAGGAAGGTTATGTCCATGTCTGAGACCTACTTTATGTTTATGTTCTAATCACCCTGTTTGTCCTACAACCTTAATGTATATCCATTTCAAATGTTACAAGGAAATAACCATGTATCATATTTGTTAGGACAAACTCGAGTCGGTAAGACTGAGTTAATTTGAGTTGTTCTCACTTAAGTGAGAGAAGTATGTGTTACTGTCTTTTTAAATCCTCTGTGCTTTATAGTCACTTGATGTCCAGTGATTTTTGCTAGAGCTGTACACAATAATGCCAGTCATGTCCATATTAATGTATTACATTTTGATAATGAAGAAAATGTGTGCTTGTATTGCGAATGCACAAGTTCCCATGTGAAATTTCATACATTCATAAAACCATAATTGCCATGACTTTACTGTAGTTTTTATTTATTTAAGTGGTTTAGACTGCCATTCAGTTAGATAATTTATAGCCTTGCTTGCCAAGCTTCGTTATCATTAAGACCCAACTGGTAAGGAGACTAGCTAGTTTTTGTAAGGCTTTTGTCAACAACTTGGACTATGACATATTAAGGATAATTTACATGTGGCTTGGTGTCAAATTAAGTGTCTGAGTGAACCTGATCTTTACTCATAATCCTGTACTTTCCACAAACACATCACCTGTCACTGATGCAGGGCTACATTGAGCTTCAACATCCATGCAGTCACCGAGCACCATAACCATGCACATGTCAGAGACCGAGATTTTCTAGTTGATCTATCAGTCCACACTGAAAAAACAGGTTTCCTTGTAATTTTCCATATAGGAAGGGAACGGAGCGAAGCCGACCTGGCGGGCAGTGTCCAATCCGCTCTGCTGGAGGGGCACATTAGAATGATGAAGCGCTCTGCATGATATCACTGTAATTTTGTGCACTCATCCTCTCTCAGGCCATGTGTCCAGTCTGTGTCACGAGGCCAATGTGTGTCAATCTGTGCTGCTGGCCCACACTACTCTGTCCTGCCCAATCCAAAACAGATGATCCTTTCACTGGTCATGTCTGTCAGTTGATGTTCAGAGGGAATAATTAAAGTAGAGTGCATCCAGGGTTTTCCCCTCGTCAGTGTTTTACTACCTTTTTTGATGGGTTACATCATTTCTTTAATGATAAACAGAATGTCCTTCACATTCAACCTCATTTCAAATACATTCTTTCGTATTCAGCATTTCTGTGCATAAACCTGCTACATCATCTGTTCAAGCAAAGTTAAGGTCTCAACGCCACAATCTGCTCTTTCTCTTTAGTGTTCCTTGTCTAGCTTTGATCACTATTGCTCTGATGCATGTTAGTCTGATATGCCATAGAGATACAGGTGTACAAAAGCAAGTTCGTCACCAAGTCTTGGCTGAAATAATGTAATCTTGAATGCAGATTCAAGTAATGTTATCATCTGCTTCATATTGTGTTTGATCCAGGCCAATGTATGGTATGCAAGATCTTTTGTCTGCTTCATTTGAGTCTCGTCTCAATACTACCAATAACCAGCATGCTTATATACAGTAAACACTGACGGCAGGTGGAGTATGTCTGCATGTACATGCATTCTTATGGACACGTTTCACAGGCTGGTCTCTTAACTTTGTACACTCTTGAATCCTCTACATGCAGTGTGAAGTGGCTTGAGGCTGTGTAAGAACATGTAGTAAAAGCAGAGTTTAAGGATTGTATTTAACTTTGAACACAATGAATGTCTTTGTAGTTGGTCTGTTGCCCCCTCAAAAAAATAAATAATTGTCTAATGTACATCTAAATGATGAGTTGGGTCATTACTGTTGCATACAGTGCAGTTATTTTAACAAAACAAACCAGTATTTGTGATGTTATTAGTAATTCGTCAGATAGTCACTCTTTCAATCCAAAAACACAAAGTAATTTTTATAGTATGTAAAACAAATCTAGGAGAAATAAAATAAACATTTGGCAACTACTCAAACACAAATTATGTATCTTCAGCTATAAATTGGAAGTGCAATTGACTTCTGAATGTAATAGGAAACACAAAGATAAGTTAACTAATCGCAATGCTGAATAAAGCAAGGACATACTCTTGTGTATAAAGCATATTTGGTGGAAGTGTATATTACATCAACTCTTGCTACTTTTTCACCAACAAGCTCAGCGCCAATGGTGTGGTCAACTAGTAGCCATGTGGTCCAGTCTATTTGTGCTATTAGCAAACTCCTGTTTATTCACTGTTATGCCAAAGCTGTCTGGCATGACAACAGAAGATTTGGCTACAGCACATACACTATAAAACCAGGTTAGCTGACTCAACTAGTGTTCTCAGGTAGAGATCCAATTGAACACCAGTTTAGTCCCTCCAGCGATGTCCACACTCATAATTGCAGCATTTGTAGAACGTTGTCATCGGTTCATCTGCAGATCTGGTCTGAATCTGCATGAAGAATGCTCGGGGGTGCTCACACTTGGGACATTTTTCTAAAGAACACAAATATGAGAGTTAGAGTAAATACATACCTGGCTATAAGTAACAGTGAATATGGGCCATTATGACCACCTGTCCTCTATAGGTCTGGTGGTGGACACAGGAGGCTGGGCAAATCTAATCCAGCTATGCCATCTGCCTGCCTTTGGGCTACAGTCCAGCCCGTGTTCTATCATTTTAGGCGTGGATGACCAGTGACCACATACTAATTGAAATGTTAGCTAAATTATGCAGGTGATTTGGTAATTTACCTGGCGTGGAATCCACATTTTCCCAGGCTGCAGCTCCACCAAGCACATCATCAACCTCTTTCAGTTTGGGATACTTCCTGTTGTTTACCTATGGGAAAGATGGACATGTTAATGTGTCAATACGTTTTAAAATGACACATTGTAAGAGAACACATGACAGACATCAGTTACTTGGCAATAAGTCTAGGAATTAAGTAAAAGTTCGTTTTACCTTCCTAGTAATGTTATGCACGTACGGACATGTGTTGCAGGCGAATCGATAGCACTTCTGTCCTTCCTCTACAATCAACACATTCCCACATGTTGGACAAAACAGAAGCATATTCTTTTGACTAAATTGGCCAGAACCGATCTCACAATGTAGCTAAGTTTATACATCTATTTCAATCATTTAGCTAAATGATAAAAATCCTGACAGCGTTGTTGACCTCCACTCTCGTGTGAAACGTTGTTACATCTAAAAAGGTTCGGTAAGAAACAACATTTGCTATTTCTTTATAGTTCCTTCTTAAACTAATTCTAATTTATACTTAAAGTTAACTATATTGTATTATATTAGAAAAAGAGCCCTAGAAATGGAACAATGATGATAGAAATAGCAGTATCCCAAATCGGTACAAGTCAGAACCTCCACTCGGGCTAGTTTGACTCCGGTATGTTGTGAGTGACGTACATGCCGGTCGCGAAATGTTTTAGCATGGATTGCAGAGATTCAGACTTTCCAAATATACTTTATTTGTATGCTACAGTTTAGGTATGTTTTAGTAATCGCGTAATATATATTTTACTGTACACGTTGATCAATAGAGTATGAGGTGTGAAAATCTGTTAGTTTATCTAATTAGCTAATCTTACATGAAATAGCTAGCTAGCTAACATAAACTGGTCAGCAACTTTAGCTACAAAATCCTATTCACAATGTAAATGATGGGGGAGGAGACCCAGTCCCTTCACCTGGATGAGGGACTGTCTGTAAAGGAAGAGGAGTTAGGACAGGCAGAGGGAAAGATGAACCAAGTGGAGGATGAACAACCAGAGGAGGTTGAAGAGGAAGATGAGGAGGACGAAGAAGCATTACCACACTCGGAATTCCTGGACATCTTTGAAGAAGGACTGGCTCGCCTTGTACAGGACCCTCTACTCTGTGACCTTCCCATTCAGGTTGGTGACCTAATCCATACAGGGGGAAATGTATCTATTGGATGATGTAAAATCCTCCAGCCTAACCAATGTCTCACTACTGCCTGTGCTTTCCTGCAGGTGACTCTGGAGGAGGTGAATTCCCAGGTTGCTCTGGAATATGGCCAAGCCATGACTGTCCGTGTATGCAAAGTGGATGGCGAAGTAATGCGTGAGTTTCTGACTGTTTCTTAGTAGAATACCATATTTCTGTTCTATTTGAGCAGGTCAAATGAATGATACTGTGTGTGTGTAAGTGACATTCCAATGTGTGTTGGTCAGCCATAGTGGTGGTGCAGAATGCTATGGTGCTGGATTTGAAGAAAGCCATTCAGAGGTTCATGGAGCTGAAACAGCAACGGGAGGGTGGGGTGAAGCACGTCAGCTGGTAACACACACGCGCGCACACACACACACACACACACACACACACACAACACACACACACACACACACACACACACACACACACACACACACACACACACACACACACACACACACACACACACACACACACACACTAACCTTGTGGGGACACACAATTCAGTCCCATTCAAAATATTTTTTCCCTAAACCTAACCGTAACACTAACCCTATTCTTAATATTAATCTGAAAACCTTAACCCTAAAACAAACCCTAGCTCCGAACACTAATTCTAATCTTAACCCTTAACCCCTTAGAAATAGCATTTGGCCTTCTGGGGACTAACAAAATGTCCCCAGGTGGTCAAATTTGTTGTTTGTCTACTATTCTTGTGGGAAATTCTTGTCCCCACAACTATAGTTATATACACACACACACACACACACACTCACAGTTTTGCTTTTTGTGTGCAGGAGATACGTATGGAGAACCTTTCATCTCATATTTCAAGGGGAGAAGCTTGATGATGACAAAATTAAACTAAAGGAGTAAGTTGCAATCATTGTGATTATGGAGTATATTACATAATGCTTTTGTTAACTGAAAACAACATTTCTTGTATTGTTTTATTGTCAGTTATGGGATCAGAAACAGAGATGAGGTGACATTCATGAAGAGACTGAGGAAGAAGTGAAATGGAGGTACAGTAGTCTTCTGAACTACGATCTCATCTGAAAGATGTTCACAGGCAAAGTGGTACCATTGTAATGATGACTGTAACTAATACAATTTTATGGCCGTGTGAACGAGAGAAGCTATTGGAAAATACCACTGTCTTATGTGCCTGTGGCATTTTCCATTATAATAAGATAATACTCATTTCGAAAGGACTCAACATTTGTATTTCTTGCACTCCCCATGGGAGTATAACACTGGCAACCCTTTTAAATATATATTTTATGTTTATAATATTATTGATAATACATTGAGTTGAACAATGAGCTTCCAACTTCAGATCTCACTACCGTGTGGAGTCCTGCCTACTCTGTGAGTTGCCTGCTCAGTCCCCGTTGCTTCGGACCTCTATGTTTCAACCTGGAGATGTACAGCAACTATAGTCATACACTGACATGACTCAGTTGATGTCTAAAAGGTTTTTCAATGGACATCTCAAACGTTTTTTATTTTTATTTTTTTAATTTTTTTAACATGTCGTAGATATGATTGTGTGGAATGTTTCGTACGGTCTCAATTGTTTGTTGTTTGGACATATTCTCTTGTCATTTTGTACAGTACAATTGTGCCACTTCAAATATGAATAAAGGCTACAGTGCAACCAAACACCCTTGAAATATCACCTAATTACAGAGAACATGTTTTAGAATTTTATCTGGCGTTAAATAATTTAACCAGACCTGGGTGTGCCGCCTGGTCTAACAGTGAGAGTACAACCACAATATGTAAATATCTCCTGTAGGTAGTCCTTGTTGAAAACAAGCAAAATATTTCACTATTTCCTGGCGTACATAGAGGAGCATCACAGTTCCCACAGCACAATCTGGGAGCAACCAGTGAAACCAGGTAAAAATCTATATTGTCTCATTACAGTAACCAGCTAAGATGGATAAGAGAAAATGTGAAATATATTTTGTATCTTTGAAATCTTGTTTTTTAGTAATGTTGGGTCACATCAATCTATCTGACTTGTACAAACAGAACGTGATCTCCTTACATTAGTTTGTCTCGGTATGAAGTATTTGTAGATGTGCAAGGTTGATGCTTACATTGATACATAAAGTTAGTGCTGTGTCTTTTGGCTTATCATCCAAGTTGTATAACAGGAATAGATTGAATTGATCTGAATGTGTCTAACTTCATGACCCAATCATCTGAAGAAATGGAATTGTTGGCCTAACACTATATAGTTCTGGGCGACTGGCATGCATTTCAGACCGGACTACCTGATTGGTGGCATTGACTGGTGATGGGTTGAAATGTTCCACCTTTGTGATGTCTGATGCTGGTGGTTATTTTCAGCTCCCAAGATGTCTGGCTCTTCTGAGCACAGGGAGCTGGATAGGATCTCCATGGAGATGAACCAACTGTCATTCAGGAGGCAGCAACTGATTGATCGCAGGAACATGCTGACCATTCTGCAGGAGTTCAGGAACCGCACCAACCGCAGTAGCACAGGTAAAGAGGAAATTCACTGTCTAGAAACGCTATTATTGAGTAAAAGCACTTGGCAGGAATGGATGTGATGTGGCCTCTAACTATGACCCAGCTGGGCTGATGTGTTCTATCACTGACCCCCTCCGAGACATGTATTACCTCTCTTTGTCCAGCAGATGGCTCCAAGGAGCAGACTGAGATTCAATGCCTTGATAAGGAACTGCTGGAGCTGTCTGAGAAGAAGAGAGAGCTGCAGGAAAGGCAAGATAACATTCTCCATTCCAAGGACCAAATAAAAGGTGTGTCTACTTTACCTCTGTTATGGTGATACTATTCTCACACAGCACTCTCTTAATACTCCCATTCTGATCATGATTGTCTCCCTTTAATGTCCTTTGCAGAGTGCATCATCAGTCAGGGGGGCGTATCTGTTCTCCCTGACCCCTCTGTTGTCTTTGTTGAAGCTCCACCCTCTATACCAGGTGAGTCACTTGGACTGAGAGTCAAATGAGGTGTGAACTTGTTCATTTGTGGGTTATTTCAAGCAGTTCCCCCATTTTGCTACAATTATTTTCCTGGCTTGCTTAGATCAAAGGCTAGTCCTATAGATGAGTGATGTCATATGGTCACAACTACACTCCCTCCATAGCTCCGGAGGTCATTCTGGACATCCAGAAACTTCCTCCCTGCTCATCTCAGACCCAGTGCCCACAGTGTCGACAGTTCATCACCACAGAGATTGTCACTTCAATAGGCAATGTGGCCTGTCTGGTCTGTATCACAATGTCTATACTTGGGTGAGTTGACCAGCACTGTCTTACTGCTGTGTTACTACCAATTGTCTGCCATCTTTGAATGGACAGGAGGTCGACAATGAGGTGTTTTCAACTCTATGCTTCATCTAGAGTTGGAGGGAGTAGGATGTTTCGGTTAACAAAGGTGCTTTTTGGAGACTGCATTCCAGATATTTGTTTCCTGCAGTACTATGCAAATTTCAGTTTGGAACAAAAGCCAGTGCCTTTGGGGCTAGTGTCATATCTGATAATCACATCACCTGATGGAATGCAAAGTTTAACACTATCCTTTCTGGTCTATTCTCATTCAGCTGTGTGGCTGGCTGCTGCCTTATCCCTTTCTGCATTGATAACTTCAAAGATGTCACGCATAGATGTCCTAAGTGTCGAAGTCCAATAATTACCATCAAAAAGCTCTGAGGTAAGAGCCCACATGTACACAGAGACTAATAAACAGGTCTCAGACTGGGCTTGGACATCCCCTCTTGTGATGATGAGGCATCTACCATGAATCTGAGGTGACCCATTTGGGGTTCAGTAGACACCCTGTCCCATCCTGCAGGTATAGGACAGCAGTGGATGAGGAGGAAATGGACAATGAATGTTGAATGGAGCCAAGCCATAGTGAAACATGTTCTGCTGAGTGAGAAGTGATCCTAAATTCCCAACAACCGTACTGTGGTCAGTGTCACTCCCACCACTCCTGTGATGTCGTCATCCTGTACATTTTAAGTTAGTATGTATCGCATTGTTCTTGGAATAAAATGTCTTCATCGATGCAATTTATTAGAGAAACTGCATTAAATTGTTTATTTTTATTAAATGTTTTATTGACCTGCAAAAAGCCTGTGTGAATTGTAAAACAGAGGAAAATAGTGTTTCAAGGTCTGTAAACTCTAAAGCTGCATGTGACTTATCCAAGCCTAGTGGTGGCTGTGTTAGGAACTCCTTGGTAAACAAAAAGTCACATGATAGGGTTGTTTTATTTACTAAACACAACTGAATGATTTTCACACACAATGTACATTACCATTTTTATTGACACAAAAAGGCTATATATATATATATATATATATATATATATATATACACACACACACATTATGGGTATACAGTAGTACGCATACTGTATACACCAAACAGTCTTAATACAAAAGAGCTTAGATGTGCTACGTTTGTATAAAATGTACGAAAAGAGCTCATGTGCTACGTTTGTAAAAAATTAAATAAAATGCATGACAAAATATTTACACAATGTGCAAAATGTATGGCATACTATGTATCAATACACTATTGCAAGGAAAGGGGCTATACTAGTATAGTACAAATAAAATTACTTCTGATTCCAGCTCATTCTCCCTTTCTGTAGTTTGGACACATGATCAATGGGGCACTGATGCTCAGACAAAAACAAAGTTGTACACAAAGACCAATCAGGAGCAGGCAATGTTTTTTTGATTAGCTATCCATTTTTATCCACTTACTGTGTAAACTGCTGTGTTTTTCTAACAGAAATGTGTGACATTAAGGCTCTTAAAGGCCCTGTTCATTCAAAAACATTTAGAGTTTCCTGTGTTATATACACTTGAGTGTACAAAACATTAGGAACAGCTTCCTAACATTGAGTTGCACCCACCTTTTCCCCCCAAAACAGCCTCAATTCGTCGGTGCATGGACTACAAGGTGTTGAAGTGTTCCACAGGGATGCTGGCCCATGTTTACGCCAATGCTTGCTTCTCACAGTTGTGTCAAGTTGGCTGGATGTTCTTTGGGTGGTGGACCATTGATATACACGGGAAACTGTTGAGCATGAAAAACCCAGCAGATTTGCAGTTATTGACACACTCAAACCAGTGTGTCTGGCACCTACTACCATACCTTGTTCAAAGGCACTTAAATCTTATGTCTTGCCCATTCACCCTCTGAATGGCACACATACAAAATCCATGTCTCAATTGTCACAAGGATTTAAAAAAGATCATTCTTTAACCTGTCTTCTCCCCTTCATCTACACTGATTGAAGTGGATTTAACAGGAGACATCAATAAGAGATCATAGTTTTCACCTGGATTCACCTGGAAAGAGCAAGGTGTTTTGTACACTCAGTGTGTTTCAGCACTATGAGGTTGGGATAATACTGTGAAAATGATGATAATGCCCTTCCAGTCTTTAGAGCTGTTTAAAAAGGCCGCCTGACATTTCAGCCTGTTTACGTGGGATGGAGTTTTGGTTTGCCAGGCGGTAAATGAGTTAATAGACCAATAAGAATGAGTTCCAAACCTCTGCCAACATCAGCTAGTTTTCACTTTTCCTCTCCCTACTCAGACCACTCCCAGACAGTCATAGTACAATTATTGCTGTTTTCTAAAAAGCTGTTTTAGTTTCTTTTTGATTGTTTTCACTAAAAATGATCACAGTAAAGTACTTAATTGTTACTCAGAAATGATTTGATATTGAGATTTTTTAAAATGGCTCCATTGGACCTTTAAGTAATTTTCTTTGGTAGGGGACAGACAGGTAGGCTAGAATTGATCCAAACCATTGAAATGACATTTCTTTAGCACGGTCTGCAATGTATTTCCAAGGAATGCCTATGCTGTCGTTGGTGCGTCAAACTTTATCATGCCGAATAGTGTTTTAAAGCTTCTTACATTTTTTTGGGGGGGGGGGCTCTACTAAATTACATAAAGGTTTCTGTGTTTCTAAATGCAGTTATGCGTTGCGTAGCTCAGACTGCTTGATAAAGAAGACTGACAACTTTTGTAAAGTCAACCCGTCTGTAACCTCCTCTGCCTTCACCCATTTCAACCGTCGGTTTCAACACTTCAAATGCTTTCACGTTTTATCTTTGGCCAGTATATGTCACTGTAATTAAATGTTTAACTACATGTGTACGATTGCAATAATCATGTAGGATTTTGACCTGAACAAATACTTCAACTGGGAGTGAGTAGTGAAAACCAAGGCTATTACATCAGTGTGGAGATCATTTTAATACCCATCTGTTGGTAGTAATGGTACATATGGATCACCTACTGCTGTGTTTTGAAATGTGTTTTGAAAGGTTGCATCTTGATGTGAGTGACTGGAATCCCGACCCTACATAATCTGCTGGACTAAGGCTTCATGAATAGAGACACATTAGGCCTACGAAATGATACAATAACGATGCTTACATTTGAACCTGCAAGACTATAGCCACATATATTGCTAAGCTGATCACAAAAGCACAAGACAGCCTTGAACCACCTCTGCTTATTCACTGTGACTCCCTGGCTTGTCAAACTGAATGATGTCAACTTGTCCTCGGTATGTCAGCCAACTAAGGTCAGACGGTATATTGAAGAGAGCGATTGAAATGCCGAGGGGAATTTACTGGCTATATTTCTGCCAGTTCCTAGAGTCAAAACAAGCAAAAGCGATATGCAACACAGATGTGCAGTGCACACACAGACACCAGCTCTACACACCAGCTCTACACACCAGCTCTAGCTCAGGTGCACTGCATGTCACACATAAACAAGCAGGATTCAGCTGATCGGTACATTGGGATAAATCCACTCCAGACTTGACAATAGGGTTGAGAGAGAGAACATTTTCAAAGGCTCTTTTGTCGATAATATAAAGGACATAGGCATGGGCCTGGCAAGCTACAGCAGTGCTGGGGGGTGCTCTGCCACCTATTGTGACCCCATGGACACTAAGGCAAAGCATGTTGCAGTTTGGTAAATAAACTCACATTGGCCCTACTCTTCCCCCACATAAGAATAGAGTAAGAACAACAACTGCTAAAAATGTGATGCCTCTCAACTTCTAATTCTGATGAATTCAAGAGTTCTCAGGCCGACAGCTCTCGTATTGTCAACCAATGATGTGGGTTTCATGTGGGTTTCATGCACTCACTTTTATTTTATTTGATCTTACATGATATAAGGCTGCTTACTGTTAACACTTTACTTCAAGTAGTCTCCTGCTTCGTTTGAGTGACAACACAATCAGTCATCACTCTGTGTACTCTTTGGAAAGTCTTTAGTTGAATTAAGTGAAAGCAACACCTTGAAAATAGCAAGATATTTGGCAAATGGTCTTATAAGGCATAATGCAATATGTGCAGTGTTTTAGCATCCAATTCCCTCCTGTGATGGGAATCGCATGGGGGCACTGAGTAAAGCAAAGGCAGTTATTTGAAAGCCATAATGCTAAGCTAATACCACATTCCAATAGGCCATATACATACATACATACATACAGGACTGTAATACAGCTGCCTTAGTGATGTATGCAGCAGAGCAGACAGACTACTGCTACAATAGACATAGGCTTATAATATATACAATCTCTCTGCGCTGTCTGTCAAATTTGACACGAAAGTCAGTCAGTAGCCATGCCACTGGCGCAGTCAGAACCAGGTGTGAAATTCTCGGTAACACCTGGGTCAACATCTGTTTCCACTAGCGAGTTCTCATCCTGAGCCTATCTACTGTAACGCCATTTCAGGAGAGACCACCCTTCCTCAGACCAGGTCCTCTTCTGAAAGAGATCACAGGGGGAGATCAACCTCTTCATACCATTGATCTATACCACAGCCCAGTGGTTGCTTAGACTTCCTTAGAATGAGTGGCTGTTATGAGGGACGATACCTCAGAGGGAAACAGCTACACTGTATATCCAGTGAGGAAGGAGGGTCCTGCCTCTAGCACTCTGATCTGCTCAGAGCAGTGAGATCCACCACCAGTGCTGCTGTAGCCCTGCACATAACTTCCCACAGGGACTCAAGGCCAGCAGCACTGCACTCTCCTCCCCCACCTCCACTGGAGAAGGAGTGTGCTCTCCATCTCACTTATCAGTATGTGTGTGTCTCTCCCTGACAGCCCTCTGTCTGAATAGGCCTGTTTTTGGGGGGGGTGTCAGTCCCAGTGTAGCTGCAGGTCATGGGAATCCAGGAAGTCAGAGGAGAAGACCCCAGACGGGGTAAGGCCCAGTGGGTTGAGCCCCCCCGTCGGCCCGGGCATGGTCAGGTCCAGCCACTCCATGTTGTCCAGGTTGGTGTGGTCCAGGTGGTAGCTGGAGGGGGGTGCACTGACATTGTTGAACCCGGTGGTGTCCGTGTCCATGGGGGAGTGGGGCGAGTGCTCCAGCAGCTGACTGTGCAGCTCTTCCATCAACCTCAGTGTCCGGGGCTCAGTCTCCCCCTTCAGTGTGCCTTCCAGGAAGGCCTCCAGCTGGTTGTCTATGGCCAGGGCTGTCAGGCTGGGTGGGGCCGGGGGTTAAGGGTGGGGGCGGGAGGGCGGGCCACCAGGATCTGGGGCGGGGGGCGGGATAGCACTGTGTTGAAGGGCAGGGTGGTTACGCTGGCGGTCACAGGAAGCAGCTTGTCTGGAAAGGAAGGGTCCTGTCTGATGAATGGGGAGATCTCTGTAGAAGAAAAGAACATGGGAGATGATGGATTCATGGCCAGGGAGGGACTCAGCTGTCTCAACGGAGAGGAGGAGACCCCAACGATAGTCAAGTATTTTTCTCACCTCCACTCTCGATCAACACGTCAAACAGGTCGTCCATGTGCTGACTGGTTGCAGTGGGCACCTGCATAGACAATAAAGACCAGTCAATACCTGCCTCAACGCCTAACAGACCGAGCAGGTCAGTCCAGTGTGTTGTAGTAGGGTGTTATAAAAGCTCTATTACCTGTGCAGCAGTCTGCATTCTGCGCGTCTGTTTAACAGCCTCTTCGTAGCGTGGCGGGTCCTTACTCTTGGGGACATGGTTTGAGAAGTTGGGCTGGCAGGCAGAGGGGGACTGATGGACAGACAAAACAAATCTAATCCCTATAAGCTCTAAACAACCTATGCGGTTCACATATTCAACACAACTAAATGAGTACATGTGGATATAATGCAGTATTTAAACAATACCTTGTTTGTTGAACCATTGGGGACTGCTTGGTTGGACGAGGCCCTGGCAGGGGATCTGCTCCCTGGGGAGGTGTTTAGGAAACACTGGTGGATCTCTGTCTGACCTGGGCCTGCTCTGAACTGGAACCCAGACCCTGAGGTGGTGGTGGTGCACAGTGGGACTGTCGTCTGTAGAGGAATGATGAACGGTGGTTAACACCGTGGTAAACACTCTCTCCGGGGCAGATAAATACTGGTCAACTGTAGTAGTACACACTCTCCCTTAAAAGGCACACAGTGGTTAGACAGGGTACACACTCTCTCTGGGAGGAATAAAAAAGTGTTTATGTATTATTATGTGGTAGTAAATCAAAATCAAATCAAATTTATTTATATAGCCCTTCGTACATCAGCTGATATCTCAAAGTACACAAGTACACAATCTCTAGGGACACAATAAAAGGCATGGGGTATCAGTGCAGTGCAACACAAAGCAGTGTGTTTCTGGGTGTGAGAGCACTCTTCAATGAGTGTTGTGCTGCAGTTGCTGTTGCTAATTCTGGCTGGCGGTTGATTTGGCCCAGTGCAGCTCTGCAGACCTGGATTCAAATAGTATTTGACATCTTTCAATTAAGTAGTGTTTGCTTGAGCTTGCATTTGAGTGACAGATGGACAGAGTGGGCACTTTTGGGACTATTCAATTGGTTTATTTTTTGTCAGGCAGGCCCAGTCAAGCACAGCTTAAGTATTTGAAGGAAAACAAATTTGCACCCAGGTCTGGTCCTATAGAGACTAGAACAGACAACGTAGTCTAGTGTGCTGTCTGCCTGGCCGTCAGTCAGCACCTGCTCCAGTAACCGGAGCTTAGACAGGCTCCGGCCCTCCTTTTGATGTGACTAGGAGAGGAATTCATCACCCTGGCCAGGCCTGCTATTACTTTGGCAACACACTAGATAAATCACCCAGAGAAGAGAATATTAAAGAAGTTGGAGAGGGAGACTCTCTGCTTTCAAAACACGGCTAATGCCCTAATAAATGTGATTAGGCCGGCCCATCACAATAGAATGTAACCAGCGATTTATAAAGTGTCTCTGGAAAGGGTGTTATGCCAGAAAAAAGGGCACAAAAACAGGATGTGCAATTTATTCAGCGGAATAATTCATCCACAGACAACAATTTATTTAGTTATGGTTTGGTGCAGCACACAGCACTTGGAGAGTACTATAACACAATACACAGAGACACTACAATACAGGTGGGTAAAATGGTGTCTGCAGACAGTAGCTTGGGGAATATCCCACTCTAAATATGGGATTGGAGTAAATTAAACCATATATTCTCACCTGTGGCATGGGTTGGGTCTGGGTGGTGTGTTGTTGTTGGTGGGGTGCTGAGGCCTCTATTTCCTGGATGAGGCCTGGAGCTGTAGTGCTAACTGTGGTCTGCAGGACCGGCTCTCTGACCTGCAGCTTAATGCTGTTGTTCGGTAGCTGGATGGTGGCTGTGCTGGTGGGCAGGGAGACAGGCAGCGGGATCTGTGCTCCAGGCTGGCCAGACTTAGGCTGGGGCTGTCTGAGGACCTGAGGCACCTGCTGGTGGCTGATGAAGAACTGAGGCAGGGGGGACGTCTGTACCTGGCCTGAGCTGGGCTCCTCCTGTTTCACCACTGCTAGTGGGCTATGTGTAGAGGCAGAGCAGTTTGAGGCAGCCCTGCCCTCTTCTTTGACCTGGGCCAGGGCCATGGGGGCTGGAGGGCTGGGCTGACCCCTCTTCTCCCCCTCTAGCTGCATCTTCAGCTCCTCCACCAGCCTCTGCTCCTGCTCCAGCTTCCTCATCAGCTCCTTGATCTGACGCTCCTTCTCGTGCAGTCGCTGGTCCTTCTCTGAGGTTCTGGTCTCCATTGGGCTGTCCTCCAGGCTGCCTTGGTGGGGAGACGACCCAGAACGAGTGGGCCGAGCTGGGGAAAGAGATCCTGGCATCCCAGCCTCCTCCATGCCCAGGCTGGAGACCTCCGAGGGCACGGGGGACACAGGAGGTGTGGAGCTCATGCTCTCAGGCTGTGGGGCCCCTGTGTGGCCTGTCAGCTCCATGGCAGTGGCAGCCTGGCTGCTGGGGATCTCCTGATAAGGCTTTAGTCTCTCTATCAGGTCAGTCTTGGTGCCAGACACCGGAAGACCTCGCAGTTTCAGCTCCATCTTCAGCTCAGCTACCTACCGGCCAGGGATAATGAACAGTCATGAGTCATCATAACAAAAGACAAGCCCACTCACTAAATCTCCATACAACATGTCACTGCCTAGGGGCTGTGCTCTGCCCTTTAATATATCTATATATTATATATCTATCATATAGTGAAAATCTATGTTTGTACGGAGCAGGAGTGAGCTTCACCTTCATTTCGTCCAGGTTGGCAGGTAGGACACCAGGCTTGCGGTTTGTCAGAGTCTGGTTAGACCGTGCTGGGGCAGCGCTGGGTAGAGAGACCATGATGGGACTGGACAGACTGCTGCCACTCAGAGACATGTTGGAGCAGCTGTTCTGACCCTCCATCGACCTGTAGGAACACAGACAACGGGAGGAGGGTTTCGTGTTCGGATGGGAGAAAGAGTTTCCTGTATGTCCCATCATTCGCAATCAACAGTCTCCGTCCGGGACAATGCACACAGGAATACTATATATCTAAGCCAAACAGAAGCTGTGCAGGAAACAGATGTGGCAGATGACATCACTATTATCCAGATGTGGACTTATTCTGTTAGGGAGGATTGTTTGCTTGAACCACATTGTTCAAAGGAAACAATGTTTGCCTTCCAGGTGTAGTGATGATGTACTAACCGCCCTCAACACAAAGCTGTCATTCAATAAAACTGCAACTAGAATGTGAGGGCTAGCCACATTATTTGGCCTACAGTATGCAAGCTGCGGTAACACATAACATCCCAATGTCCTTTTTACAGCGGGACATACTTGAGTGGGGCAGGCAGGATGGTCTGGTAGTTATAGTGCTGCTGCTGCTGGCTCAGTATCTGCAGCTGGAGGAACTGCTGCTGCTGATGCAGGAGCCTGGCGTAGGCTGAGTCCATGGGGGCCTCGTTGGCCTCCTGTTTCTGGTCCGGGGGGATGTACTGGTGGTACTTTAGCTTCTTCACCCGCGGCTTGGGATCCTTATTCTTTTTACTGCGGCTCTTGTCATTGGGTGTCTTTGGTTGGCTTTGCTGCACAGGGGAAAAGAGGAACGGTTACAAACTACTGGATACTATCCGGGAGGAGCAGTGAAACATTTTCACTGAAAACTTCAAAAAGGTTCATCTCACGGAGTGGATTGTGGACCTATTTAGTGATCTAAAAGCCTGTTCTGACGGTTATGGATAACGTCTAAACATCTTGCCAGTATTGTGAGGCTTGTACATGAAATTGTGCCTATTTCTCGCTGTAGTATCAAATAAATAGGTGGGATATTGTGATAACGTCCAGTGAGAAAGACAGGATGGGGAAATGGAATGTGGAAAGGGATGTGGGGTGACCCTTATTGTTCAGTAACTAAATTACAGGATACACATTAAATGGCTTGGCATTTGAGAGGTAGATGCAAGCCATAAAAAATATCATAACACCAATTGAAGTTGGTTTATGCAAACACACAGCCCCGAATGTGTTCCTCCCTGTTCTTCAACACGGGAGGGGCAGAGATCAGAAAATATTCATTTGCTTTGAGTATAAAGGATTGTGACAAATGCCCAAGTTATTGCTTTTACTCCCTTGCTTCCATCCTTTATGCCCTGAAGGCTAAGAGAAAGCCTGTCACTTAACCTTAATTGAAGACTGAGAGCGGCTGGCAGTTTAAGCCAATGGATTTGTGAAAAACTCCTCTAGGCCTTGTTGTGCTTTGAACCACATTTGAATTGGCTGAACCATCAGTTTCGACTGGTCTCTGCCTGCACTGACGGGTTCTTTCACTGTGACCGAACACAGCCCCAGTGTTTGTCCTCCTCTGACTTCTTATCTCTGATTACAGTTCCAAAGGAAGCAACATGAAAATCACAGCAGATCAGAGAGAGAGAGTCAAATATCAGAGGTGACTTTCATGTTTACAGGGTATGTAGGAACAGCTTGTTCAGCTAACTGGGATCAAAAAGGAACCCAAAAAATCATCATTGCTGATATAAATAGCTTTCTGTACCAAGAGACAGAAAAGTTTTTGCATTGAATGTACATCTTTGCACATTGCCATGATTTACCATACCTTTGCCACAAGGTTCAAGTACTCTCCATCATGTGATATGACGTCCCTTTCTTTCAAGTTTGTGGCTCACCTTTACTAACATGGGCCCTGGCTTTGGAGGGACAACAATGGCGATTGGCTGAGGCGTGGTCACCAGGCGATTATTCTGATGCTCATTGGTGGAGACATGAGAGAAGTTGAAGAAATCTGTTGTGGACTGGGAGGTAGGTGGGCAGTGCTAAGATAAAGAGACAGATAGAAACCACATGGCCCGTTCAGTAATGAGGGGAACAGAGGCCTGTAAATCCCCCTCCCACACTAAGCCACAAGGGCAGAGCTGGAAAAAGACTAACAAAAGATGGATGTCGTCTAACAGAAAAAAAACAGGAGGCAAATAATATTTTCTAGACAGCAGAATTTGATATTCAACAGGTAGGTGCACTGGGAGACTTTTATTTAGGCCCAAAATATAGAAACAAAATATTTACACTGTTAGTGATACCATAACAACACAATTTAAGATGGGTATTTATAGGTGGTGAGGTATGGCGATGGAACCTACCTGCATGGTGATGGAGCTGTTCGGTGGGGAGGTGGAGAGGGCAATAGGCTCTTCGGTGACCCTGGGGGTGGGTGAAGGAGCAGAGGAGCTCTGGGACTCCTGGCTGGCCGGCTGCTCTGGGGACAGGGCATCGCCGCTGTCCTCAAAGTTGTACACATCCAGTGTTTTCGTCTTGGGGAAGTCATTCTCCACCTCACCGTCTGTGGGATCTGCAATGTAACACGTGCAAAAAAACAGCTTATTAATTACAAGTAGGCAAATGTAGAGAGGTTTGTACGAAGTTGTTTCTCATGGTAGTCACTGGAAATGTCTCAGTGCTGTGTTAGTCGTAATAGGCACTTTCAGAAATCTACACTATACAAATATGCAGGGAGTGGGAGTTGAATGAGTTACTTCGCCCTTAGCCTGGAAATAATAATGTATAAAGTCAAGAGTGTTCTCTACCGGTGACGCCGTCCTTGGCGAGGCTGGGTTCCACAGGCAGAATGTTCTTGACCACCAGCTCCATGGGACCGGGTCGCTGGGCCAGCTTCTCATTGAGGTCATCAGCCAGCCTGGCTCTCTTCAGCATCATCTGAGTGGCCTGCAGAGAGGGCTCCACATGGGTCTCTGTGGGACAGACAGCAACTCATCAGTAACTGCTAGTCTACCTAGAACTCACAACAGTACTGTTCTACTACTGTGTGTCTCACAGTGGAGACTGTTTAAGGTGGTATGTCCTCATACGTCAAAGACAATCAATCAGACAACTGATTGTAACATCTCAAGTTGTGAATATTTCATGTCCTATGGATTATATCCAATAGGGAGGGGTACAATTTCCCAGGATCCTTCTCTTCCATCATCTTTCTTTCTGAGAGCTAACTTGGCCAGCTAAACGTACATATACTTTCTGTTGGTAGCTCCGTATCATCTGTATTCTCTACAGCCTATCATAAAGCATACAGTACATGGCAGTGAGGTTACCTTGCAGGATGTGCATGCGGACCAGCTCTGAACGTTCAGGTCTACTGCGAATTTTGTGCTTCAAGAAGTTCTCAGTCTGTAAGAAAACAACATAAAACTACATTTAATCGAGATGATATGGAATGGCATATGTATGTGATAATGTGTGTTTATCTCAATGAAGTATAATGAACACTAGTGCGAGTGAGATGAGTTTGTGAGGTCTTACCCTGGACCTCTGCAGGCTGCGGATCTGTTCGTGGAAGGTAGCAGGGCATTTCAGTGCTATGGGAGGGAAGATCAACATCATGTACAGTGAGCTCCAAAAGTATTGGAACAGTGACAATTTGTTGTTTTGGCTCTGTATGAAATGATACAATGTGCAGGTTTTAGGGTATTTTCATCCATATCTGGTGAACCGTTAAGAAATTTCAGGAGTTTTTGTACATAGTCCCCCCCTTTTAGTAGACCAAAGGTATTGGGACAAATTCACTTATGTGTATTAAAGTAGTCAAAAGTGTATTATTTGGTCCCATATTCATAGTACACAATGAATACATCAAGCTTGTGACTCTACAAACTTGTTGGATGCATTTTCTGTATGTTTTGGTTGTGTTTCAGATTATTTTGTGCCCAATTATTGTTAATCAGGGGCGGAAGGTAGCCAAGTGGTTAGAGTGTTGGGCCAGTAACCAAAAGGTTGCTAGATCGAATCCCCGAGCTGAAAAGGTAAACATCTGTCGTTCTGCCCTTGAACAAGGCAGTTAACCCACTGTTCCTAGGCCGTCGTTGTAAATAGGAATTTGTCCTTAACTGACTTGCCTAGTTAAATAAAAGGTATAAAAAAGAAAATAATAGAATATGTTTCTAAACACTTCTATATTAATGTGGATGCTACCATTAGTACGGATAATCATGAATGAATAATGGTGAGTGAGAAAGTTACAGACGCACAAATATCATACCCCCAAGATATGCTAACCTCTCAAAATTATACTTCTGTAACATTTTCACTCATTATTATTTATGATTCATTCAGGATTATCCGTAATCATGGTAGATGTAGAAGCATTTAGAAACATATTATATTCTTATTTACAATAAAAGTGACTGCAAAATGACACAATACATTATTTACCATTAATTTCTAATGGGCACAAAATAATCTGAAACACAACCCACAACCAAAACAAACAGCAAATGCATCCAAAAAGTTTGTAGAGTCACAAGCTTGCTGCAATCATTGTGTGCTAGTAATATGGGAGAAAATACTAAACTTTTGACTACTTTAAGACACATAAGTGAATTTGTCCCAATACTTTTGGTCCCTTAGAATAGGGGACTATGTACAAAAAGTGTTGTCATTTCTAAATGGTTCACCCGACATAGATGAAAAAAACATCATATGAAAGCTGACAGTCTGCACCTTTATCCTCATAGTCATTGTACAATTTCAAATACAAAGTGCTGGAGTACAGATCCACAACAACAATAAAATGTGTCACTGTCCCAATACTTTTGGAGCTCAGTGTAACTACCCATAACTTCTCATGGGTCAAAAGTCAACTCGTCCTCTTGAAAGTTCATATTTAAGACATGATGTAGTTGCACTTGATGACAAGCTGACGACAACAAGGGAGAGACAATAATGTGTGTTATTCCTTTGGAAGAGAGGATGACTTTGCTACTACACAATAGCTGACGGGAGTAGGACAGGATGTCTCTGAATGCTCCACTCATCCAACTAGTGAGACAGTCAGGCCGAGACTTTGATCTCATCAGACACACTTATCCTGCTGTTGGCATGGCACGGCTACACCCATTAGTCACCTCTAGCTAACACAATCCCTGTTTGCTCTACACACACACAAACACTGAGGTCTGAACACACACTGACCAGTGGTTCTTCTTAGTCAGAGGGAGTGAGTCAAACTCAGAGGAGCAGAGCTAAGCATTCCTGAGCGTCACCCAAGCCCTGGCCTGCATACCTATTGTAAGTCCTCTGTGTAGGAGAACCAGAGCGATTCACCCAGTGTCGCTGGCTGGGAGGTTCCTGTGTTACCTGTGCTAGGGCCGCAGTGGGGGTTACTGACCTCCTGCGCAGGCCCTGTCGCTGACTCATTCAGCTCTGATTGTGGAGCCTAATAAGAGGAGCTTAGAGTCCACATGGAGGAGGCCTCTTAGGGCTGGACAAGACAAAGACAGAGCACACTCCCAGCACTGAGAGGTCTCTGGTCTGGGGCTCCTGCAGCTCTAGTTGCACCACTGTTCTCTTTCTCTCTCTGTCTGTCTGCTGTCTGATTTCTTATCAGTCTGTCTGCTCTAGTCTGCAACCCACTGGCTCCCAGAGAGACTGATCCAGTAAGGGCAGCAAGAGGAAGGATCCTGCTCCTCTTTGCTGACTTTGAGAGCCGGGTGTGGAAGTTTTCAGTATGCCTTTTGGTTTCTGGTATGCCACTGGCCACCGATGTATGCCTCACTCTGGCTTAAGACCCTGGGCCATTCCGAGTATTTATTTATTCTACAAACATCATGACGAGGTTGTGGTGGAGGGTGGTCGAGACATCAGTGGTGGCAGAATTCCACTCCTGTATGGTTGTCATAATAGTAGCAAATCAGACAGCACTTAGTTCAATCTATGGTATTAATTTAGGTAATAATTGTATGATATTTTCTGAGAGCTTTCTGGAACCAAGACCCACTTTAATGACTGTGGTGTGGGTGCAGTTATACTTGTTCTACATGCCAGACCAATAACCTTAACTCTTGTAGAGGTGAGTTACAGTATATTAAATCCTTGGGGGTTTGAGAGAGGCGGTGCCCAATGCTCAGTGGTTATACTCACGTGGCATGATGCCCTGCTCCACTAGCTGCTCACGGGTGCGTCTCTGCTGCAGGCGGCGCTGGAGGACTGTGGGAGAGAAGCAGAGATAGGTTAGAGGTCAACCTATGCCCAACTAGCCTGGTCCCAGATCTGTTTGTGCCGTCACCCCAATGACCATAGGATTTAGCAAGACAGTCTAATTCGACTCACATAATGGACAACTTTTACATTTGAGCAACTTTTAAACAGCTTACTACTTTTTAACTACTTAGCTAGCATGTTAGCTAACCCTAACCCCTAACCCTAACTCCTAACCTTAATCCCTAGCCTAGCTAACGTTAGCCACCTAGCTAACTTTAGCCACAACAAATTGGAATTCCTTATAAAGAACATTGTGTACTGGACACGATTCTTTATGAAGAAGAAAACTGTGTCATGGACCCGAAAAAATTGATGAGTCACCAATTTGTGTTGACACGCCACGTCACAGCCCAGCCAGAACAAAACAGGAAGCCCTGTTCCTCCACCTAAGACATCCTATAGAGACAGCCTACAGACTTTCTCCATGGTTAACCTACCAGACAACTAGCAATAACACTCTTCTTGACACTGAGTTTACTTTCGAGCGATGACATGGGCTTTACAAGCTCTCTTCAAATAAAGTGAAGACAAGGACATACTGAGGACGGACTGGAATGCAAATGCAGAGGTAACTTTACATAGATGTTCAACTTGAAATACAAACATAGATAGACACAGGCAAGGGATGAGTCTTTCTCAAGTACCACTGTAGAAATAACAAACCCTGAAGACCAATTACAGGCCAATGTTCATATGTCCGAGTCACCTCCGAGTTGGAGATGATGTCCTCCCAGGACTGAGTGAACTCGGTCTCTTTTATAAAGTGCCACTCCATAAAAAGTGAGATGTGTTGTTTTGTATTGGAGCTGTAAGCACTGCTCCATGAAGTCCTTGCAACATAAAAAGACAAGAAGGACTCTTATGCAGGAGGCTCCAAATCCTTGGACGGCACCCAATGTTATTTTTCCATCATAATAAACTGCAGTGCGGGCCCAGTTTACACATGTATAAACAGGCGAGTGTGGACGTGTTATTTCAGTGGAATAACAGTGATCCTCAGCAAAAATATTTGAAGAGGAAGGTGACGGTTGATGGTGTCGAACGACGCGGCGCTGTGAAGAACGTTGGGGCCCTTATCGTCACCAAGGCACTGTGTTCATAGTGAGGTCGGACTGCTGCTGGAGTAGACTGCTCATTGGCTATGGCCAGATGGTCAATGCACAGTCAAACACACACATACACACTAAACACTACATACTACACACACACACCCAGGCCTGCTCTGCTCTAGTCCCCTGGGACAGTCACTGCGTCTGACCAGGCCAACGTGACTCACTCCAGCTAAAATAAACTGGGCAGCTGTGAGAAGAAGGCCTGGGAACCGTGGAGTCTGGAGGTGGCATTGGGGTGGGGGCCGGGACTGGACTGGAACCCAAAGCATTGTACAGAGTGGGGGGGACCCGCTCCCACTGGTGGACAGAGGAGCACAGAGAGTCCCAGGGAGCCAAGGCAGGGGAGCAACTGAGTCCATTCTCAGAGACCCCCATAACTTTAACAAGCCCCCTGCGCCTCCAGGGCTCAGAACACTGTGTTCCTGCTCCCTATCCATGGTTCCCATTACACGTTCACACCAGGGTCAGGTTAGCGTTTTTTGTCATGAATCTTGTTCTGGAGGAAGTTCTACAGTGGCCACTAGCTGGAACAGCCACAAAGACATCAAATCAGATTTTGACCCTAACTTTAACCACACTGCTAAACCTAATGCCTAACCCTAACTTTAAATTAACACCAAAAAGCTTGTGTTTGTTTCCATTCATTTTTACAAAATTGTGACTTTGCAGCTGGCCTATCTAAAGGGAAAATCGCTCAGAGCTGCCTCCAGGACTAGATTCATGACAATACACGTCAACCTGCCCACCAGCGGGGCACCGACACAGAAAGATCATTCTGGAAGATAGGAGAGAATTACCATTAGTTGGTTTCAATATTCATGTTACCCACTTTAACTCGACTGGAAAAGAATGCTAAAGGATAATTGACGATATTTTGAGAACAATTCTGCCATTTCAAGTTGTTATTCTTGACATCAATGTGGCAGTACAGCCCATGCCTGAGGTGCTCCTTACATTTGTTTGGCTGATGTCAATAGTGCTGTTCTCAGTGAACCCTGTGTGATGCAAGTCGGCTGTACTCCCCTGTTCTCCAGCACAACATAAACAGAGGTACTTCACAAACCTCAGAGTGTACATAGGCTTTACTAAAATCCCTGTCTCCTGATTCTATGTTTGTCTCAACAAAACTCATCTCTGGACAAAGTCTACCATTAGATCTCTTGCCCTGACTTTTTCCTAGAAACACTCTGCGTAAATACAAAAGAGAATCTGTTTTGTTATGGCTACACTGTTATAGAGACAGTCGGACACTGACATAAGCTATGTTGACATTACTACGGGAAATATACAGTATTCTCCTTGCAGCTCAGCTGTGCTCCGTGGTCTTGCAAATGCTCATTCACTTGATGAGTCAGTTTGATGTACTCTCAAAGATCGATGAGGAATAAAACATTGGCAATAAATTCAAACCAGATCCATCCAACTCATCCAAGCATGATTCTACACCCATGACCCGAGGGGACACAATACCTTTTAAATATGACTTACATTGAAGCCAGGTAATAGTCATATCACCTTTTCTTTACACACCAAGTTGTTCTTTGAAACACCTAATACTATCAGGAGCAGATCACGAACAGAATGTGGAGCTACAGCATTTCCAGGTTTAGCATTTCACTGGGGGCTATTCCCCCCAAACAACATACTGTACAGCAGAATGCTATCGTTCAAGAAAAGGTACTAACTAAGTGGTGACATCATGCTTAGCTGATAGCCCCAGGGTAACACTGAGCTTTGCAGTTATTTGTCATCATAAGAAGTGAACACAGAGTCCTGGGTTTAAGGATCCTAATAATATGATACGCTATATAAACCCACCTCCCTTAGACCCCTCCCTCATTCTGGTCTCATCTCCTCCCTCATTTTGACTTTGTTAGTTTCTAAGAGAAAACAACAACTCTTTACACTATTGTGGTGCTGTTAATCCAGTCTCAAACTGATGCTGGACATCATTTAATAGCTATTCGTTCTGTAATGCCCTATCATTTCCTGGTGGGGCTCTCTGTCTCTGTCCTAGCCCAGCGTCAAGGTGTTATCATCAATTAATCAGTACAGATTACTCTGACATCACTGCCGTGGGTCAAGTTGATCAAGGCCTATAAGTAGCTGTATATTTCATTCAAGGTAATCACGTTGACTGAAAAGCAGACCTAAACCCATAAAGCCATACACATTTCACTGTAACTCCATTATTTTACTGAGAACTTTAACAACTATTTGCCTTCTAGTGAGAATATACTGTAGTTAAAAAGTCAGAAAACACACAACATTTTTGGAGACAACCGTAGAGGAAACCAAAATGGAAACTGATTTATGTTGATACTGGGCTTCATGCCAACAACGTAGTGATGCTACCTAGCAGAGAGAGGAAGAAAGAGTGAAAAGGTAAGTGATAGAAATAAAGAGTGAAAGGAGGAGGAGGGAGAAAAGGAAAGGCAGAGAGAGACAGGGGCTCCTGATTTAAATTTACCCCTGCAGACGGCGGGGGTCTCCACGTCGAGGCACGCCATAGAGGAGGAGAGAGCCGGGTCGCTTAGCGGCCGGGTCTGGAGTCCCATGGAGTGATCAGGGCAGTGAGGAACGAGGACCAGCATGAGGGTTTAGTAATGAGGGAAAACACCCAGCTAGGAGTGTATGGTAAGAGAACTGCTTCTCACAGTCTGGTATGTACAGTCCCTCCCTCTCTCTCTCTCCAGTCTCTCCAATCTCTCTCTGCCTGTCTTTGTGTTCGTCTCAGCGGGAGCGAGTGTGCGCTCACTCATGCTCTGGCTGGGCTCAGCCAGTAAGAGTTAGGAGGAGGAGGGAACACAGACAGACGAGCCACTGTTAACCCCTGCTGGGTCACTCTGCTCAGCTCTCAGTGCTCTGCTCTTTCAACACTAGCCTCATTAGAACTAAATACAATGAGCCAAGCAACTTTAATTATCAAAACAACAGAGAACAATACAACCTTTTGACCAAACCAACTGCTGTCCTAAAAGTCTATAAAAGTAAGTCATACTTTCAACCAAATCATGTAGTATGCTAACTACATGCATGCATTGAAATGTAATTTTAACTTCTAAAGTCTCACTGAACTGAAAGACTTATTGTGTCTTTCTTGTCCCAAAAACATTGAGTATTTGTGACTTTTGAGTGAGAGGATGAAAAGCTCCATGAGAAAACGAGCCGGGAGTTGTTTTTTTCATACCATGTTGTGTCACTGGATAAGAATTACAAAAACAAAACATGCTGAGGCCCCTGGGACATCGATGTTTATCTTTGTCACTTTTCCCAGTTGTAAAGTGTATTTCTGACATGTGGGATTTTTTTTGCCATTGCTATCATTTCAATTTCTACATCACTACACTCAAAGCACAAACATGACATTAATACAATCTTATCTATTGTTTTCATTTGTGTAGACCCGACCGTAGCTGTTGCTGACTAATATTGATATAAGGGAAAAGTATCAATATTTTCTTTTGGATTTCAAACAAAATAGATTAAATGTAAACATTAGAAATAGTAGGTGGTTGCATTCAACCCTGTCTCCTTCACAATGTTGTCTAGGAGAACATATATCTATCTGGTCTCTGTGTCCGAGAACAAATAACAGCAAAGAGAAATATCACCCACCCAGAGGAGACTTCTAAAGGGACAACAGGGATGAGAGAACACCGAAGAATGATAACAGATGAATAGGTGGTCATTTCCAGCCGGTTAGCATTCACATACAGGAAGTATGAGTCATACGCTTGAAGTCCAGACATGTGTGTCCCTCCCTACTCCCTAACACTGCAGGTTAAAGGGCAAAGGGCAGCCAACATGAACTGGCATGCTGCTTCTATTTCCATTCCAATCCATTTCGCCCTGGTATATTTCACCCATGTCAATGTTCAAGGGCGACTTGGGAACAGTCCTTAACGTGTTAACCGTACAATACTATAAAATGACAACTGCAAACTGAATGTCTAGATAAACAGCTGTAGTCATATTATGACACTAACAAAGATACGGACTCGAAAGGAAAATGACTGGCCGGCACCATGTGTTCAAATGGATTAGGAATGCTGCTTAAATGAAAGCAAGCCCCTTTATAGAGCCGGTCCTGATCCTGATTCTAGCCCCCATCATCACATCATCAACAAGCCGTAGAGTGCAACACATTTGAGTTTTTCCAGTGTCTGTCTCCTGGGCAGTAAGGTTGGGGTGACCAGTGGTCTCCACTCCATACCCTCCATCCCTGACTGTGCCCTCTCTAGGGACTGGGAAAATATCAGGGTACCACTCAGGGTGGGTGAGTGCCAGCCTGCCCACCAGATACTGCCCCAGTGCTACCCCTCACTCTGGTTCACATGCCAGGGGAATATTTCCAGACTGGGGTTCTGGCTGTGGTTGTGAGAACTAGAGGGTTAGGAGAGTGAGATAACAGAGGAGATCTCAAGATACTGAAGGTCCACATTTTCAAGAAAAATGCACTGGGAAATATTAGCAAGGAATTCATCATTAGTGAAAAGTTAAACGAGAGGCTCAACCCGTTCATTGACTTTGTTGAAGTCTGTTAATCCGAATCTGCATCTAATTTATCATATTTAACTCATTAACAACGCCCACCTAAAAAGCTGATTTTCTGAGAGCAACCAACAAACAAAACACTTAGTGGCCCAAGGAGAGGACTGACTTTGGGACTTGATGTCAGGAACCGTTCAAACTGCGATTATGTGTTGGCTTCCAGATGCAATTCCAGTCTAATTCCCCACTTCTCTCCACAAACAAATCTCTCTGGAGTGGAGAGGAGTTTGTTTTCTCACTGTCAGGGTAGGCTCGCTCTCTGATGGATGACGTAGAAACCACAGTCTCTGGGTTCATTTCAATCAGATTTCCTTGATTTTTCAGAGCCTCGGAGCTTCAATGCATTTTGAGGAGGCAAGGCGAGAGGATGCAAGGAATCAAGGACAATTGATTCACCCAATGTGTTTTCACCACTTACCCTCCTGATACTAGGTATGCAATTACAAAATTAAAATTAGGTATGCAAAGTGTTAATTACTAACTGTAGAAGCCTTTTTAAACCTCACTATTCAATTAGCAGCCAAGTTTGCATTTCCTGCTGGGCAGGACATTTCCTGCAACAAACAGGGTGATCAAAGTAAGATCCTACATCAGTATATGACACTACATAGGCTAGGCCATAGAGTGTCATTTCAGATGCATGCCCTAGGTCAGGGCTGCCCAACCCTCTTCCTGGAGATCTACCGTCATGTGGGTTTTCAGCCCAACCCTAATTTAACACACCTGATTCTACTAATTAGCTGCTCAACAAGACCTTAACTAGCTGAATCAGATTAGCTAAATTAGGGTTGGACTGAAAACCTACAGGACAGTAGATTTCCAGGAAGAGGGTTGGGTAGCCCTGCCCTAGATGATTGACCAATGTGACTGAATGGTCTACTACTCACCGTTCTTACGCTCTTTGAGAGGCGGCAGGCTGGGACTGGGCTGCATAGTCAGATCCTCCAGCTCGTGGGTCACTGCCTCGCTCCGGAGGCTGGAGTCCCCCTCCACTCCCAGACTCCCCTGGGGCTCCATGCTGCAGCCTCAGCACTCCTCAGGAGGAGGAGCTAGGCCGGGTCTCCTGGAAACCAGCAGGGCAGATAGAGCTGCTGTTGTCAGTTGTTGCTGGGGAGATGGGAACATTGTGCCATTTTACAGCAGGAGTTATTAACCATGAACAAACTTGGCTGCCAATTGAATCATTTCATTTACTTATAACAGTTGTACTTCTAACAGTTGATTGCATGGAGATCACTATGGAACTGAAGCAGAAGGGAGCGTGACAATGAAGTTAAAGATTCATGTGCCACGTTAACATTTAATCAGAAGCTGGTCAATAAGAATCACGCTAAAAGCCGAATTACTTATTTTAACAGATGAATGTACCAGATGTAAAAGGTCTTAGAATATTGTACGGTTCTAATGAGTAATATATTTCCTAAGTTTTGTATAGCATTGGATTCCACTTCCCTTTTGGTCTTACTACCAACACTTCATCAACCCATATTCTGGATGTACTATTTACTATAGAAAAGGTCATGTCCACAAGATACATCTCAGCTTTACTGTCAGGCCAAGAACTGATCACCCCCATCTGATGCAGCCTAAGATTCCAATCTGTCCAAACCAAGATTGGGTTTGATTGAAGTTAGAGGAAGCCTGTGATCTCTGGTGAACCGCAGCCTTTCTCATTCCTCTGAGAACAGAGAGTAAATCTGCTGCTCATCAACAGACAGCTTTCTATCAATAGTGCAGACATTAGCACCTGCCAGAGAAACTCCCTCAGGGATGCTTAAAAAAAAAAAATCTTTATTTAACCAGGCAAGTCAGTTAAGAACAAATTCTTATTTCCAATGACAGCCTACCAGGGAACAGTGGTTTAACTGCCATGTTCAGGGTCAGAATGACAGATGTTTAACTTGTCAGCTCGGGGATTCGATCTAGCAACCTTTCGGTTACTGGCCCAATGCTCTAACCACTAGGCTACCTGCCGCCCCAATGCTGTCAGAATATTGACGAGACAAACCTTGCCTGCAGTGCAGCTAAATCCTGACTTCTCCTCTTTCCCAGCGTTACCTTACCAAAATGTTATACCACCGTGTACCACCCACCTTATCCCTCTGACTACTTTCAAACGGCATCACCTTGACCTTAGCTATTCATCCTCTCCTCCTGCAACCGACAACCTTCATCTACCCTGCTAACTTCACTTTGCCTGCTAGAACAGCTGCTATAGCTTCTGTCCCTGGCTCATTTAGACTATCACATCATTAGCATTTCTACAGGACCTTCTTACATCCCAGCTCCAGCCAAGGGACAGATGGACGTAAAACCATATGTTCTACACAAGTCTTTCTGTGGCTCTTATCCCAGAGTAAGTGTGTGATAAGGAGTGTGTAGACAGCATTGTAGAGTTTAGGCTGGGCACAAGGCGTGTAGAGCCAGATGTTCAGATCTAAATATGCTATGTAGAACAAACATTCCTCTCGTATGTGTTGAATAAGGAATTAACGTTGGCTCTATGCACGGAATTTCTATCCGTAACGTTGGAGAACGTTTTACAACTGAACGTGGCCCTGTTCGATGTCTGCCAGTGACAGATGCTGAATGTGCAACGTGAGGCAGACTGTGGTGCAGATCCAGGCTGCTTAGAAATGGAACCATCATTGGTCTGTTTCAGGAGAACAGCCTACAGAGGGGATTCAGGTGTACACAACGTTACCCTTCAAGTGCCAGAGAGTAATATAAAATGGCCTTACCCTATAGCTGCTACAGTGTCTGGCTTCTGAAACCTGTCGTCCAAAAGCAGAAACACAAGACGTCTGAGCTGCAGGGCACCTTCCATCTCTAAAACAAACTCCAGCTGTGTTAAAACTGAGACGGATCTTTGTTCTTCTTCGTGCATTCCGGTTTCAGTGCTGAAGATAGTCTTGGTAGACTCCCACTGGGAGCTGGCAGACCGGGAGAGGAATGAGACGTGGCTACGGACAATGACAGCATTCTGGGCCCAGTCCTCCCATCTCAGCGTGCACTCAGCACAGCTCCTCATGAGTAAGCAAAGCAACTGTTTAGCACATCTCAGCATTAGCCTAGGTCATTATGGTTCTTCTCTTGAATTCACACCACTAGTACAGAATATATTTTTTTCAATGTCAGAACATGTGGTTTTAAGGGTAGAGAGTGCAAGCGATGAAAGAATGTGAATATTTATGTCAGCTTGACGTGTAAACTGATGCTTGGAGATACATATCGAAGTAAGTGTGCTTTTTTTATTTTGATGAGGGGGGAAATATATATTTAAAAAATCCTAATAATTTAAGTGATATACTGTATGGGATGTCAAAACCAGTTATTTCTAGCACCTTGTACCAGACAGATGTGCCACTTCCCCTATCACCCATTTGACTGTCCTATGTCAGATAGTGATGCCATAAAACATATCAGAAACACTTTCCTCATATAATAGTCAATTTCATCGCAGCGTACGCAAAGACTACAGTTTGCTGATTGATTTATGCAACACAATGGGTTAAATCGCAGAGATAACAAAATTATGAAATGATGTGCCATGGAGCCAAACATATCATCCTTCCATCCCCTCCGTCCCAACCCAGAATCTACTCTCTCTCTCTCTCTCTCTATAATGTGCTCCAGCCTCCCAGAGGATGGAGTGGCACCAGTCCCATTTCTCCCGTCTGTCTCCAGGGTGTTACGCTGGGTAAAAAGAGAACCAGCTGTGTTGCAGGATGACTCTGGATAAAGACACAGTCCAAAATGGAAATATTGTTATTTATCTACAACACACATATAAATCTCCATAGTCCTTTGGTATGAGTAGCAGTGCCAGAAGACGTCAGAATAGAAGACGGACAAAGATAGTTTTACACAATGAGGTCTGTGCTCTCTACCACACGAGGCACATTATCAAGATGGGCCAAACAAATGAGAAAGCAGCTACTTAACTCAGTTGATATACGGTACAACTAGGAGAGGGTTTGTTTGCAGCTAGGAGAGGGTGTGTTTGCAGCTAGGAGAGGGTGTGTTTGCAGCTGGGAGAGGGTTTGTTTGCAGCTAGGAGAGGGTGTGTTTGCAGCTAGGAGAAGGTTTGTTTGCAGCTAGGAGAAGGTTTGTTTGCAGCTAGGAGAAGGTTTGTTTGCAGCTAGGAGAAGGTTTGTTTGCAGCTAGGAGAGGGTTTGTTTGCAGCTAGGAGAAGGTTTGTTTGCAGCTAGGAGAAGGTTTGTTTGCAGCTAGGAGAAGGTTTGTTTGCAGCTAGGAGAAGGTTTGTTTGCAGCTAGGAGAAGGTTTGTTTGCAGCTAGGAGAGGGTGTGTTTGCAGCTAGGAGAGGGTTTGTTTGCAGCTAGGAGAGGGTGTGTTTGCAGCTAGGAGAGGGTTTGTTTGCAGCTGGGAGAGGGTTTGTTTGCAGCTAGGAGAGGGTTTGTTTGCAGCTAGGAGAGGGTTTGTTTGCAGCTAGGAGAGGGTTTGTTTGCAGCTAGGAGAAGGTTTGTTTGCAGCTAGGAGAGGGTGTGTTTGCAGCTAGGAGAGGGTGTGTTTGCAGCTAGGAGAGGGTGTGTTTGCAGCTAGGAGAGGGTGTGTTTGCAGCTAGGAGAGGGTGTGTTTGCAGCTAGGAGAGGGTGTGTTTGCAGCTAGGAGAGGGTGTGTTTGCAGCTAGGAGAGGGTGTGTTTGCAGCTAGGAGAAGGTGTGTTTGCAGCTAGGAGAGGGTGTGTTTGCAGCTAGGAGAGGGTTTGTTTGCAGCTAGGAGAAGGTGTTTTTGCAGCTAGGAGAGGGTGTGTTTGCAGCTGGGAGAGGGTGTGTTTGCAGCTAGGAGAAGGTGTGTTTGCAGCTAGGAGAAGGTGTGTTTGCAGCTAGGAGAAGGTTTGTTTGCAGCTAGGAGAAGGTGTGTTTGCAGCTAGGAGAAGGTGTGTTTGCAGCTAGGAGAAGGTTTGTTTGCAGCTAGGAGAGGGTTTGTTTGCAGCTAGGAGAGGGTGTGTTTGCAGCTAGGAGAGGGTGTGTTTGCAGCTAGGAGAGGGTGTGTTTGCAGCTAGGAGAGGGTGTGTTTGCAGCTAGGAGAGGGTTTGTTTGCAGCTAGGAGAGGGTTTGTTTACAGCTAGGAGAAGGTTTGTTTGCAGCTAGGAGAGGGTGTGTTTGCAGCTGGGAGAGGGTGTGTTTGCAGCTAGGAGAGGGTTTGTTTGCAGCTAAGAGAAGGTTTGTTTGCAGCTAGGAGAGGGTTTGTTTGCAGCTAGGAGAGGGTTTGTTTTCAGCTAGGAGAGGGTTTGTTTGCAGCTAGGAGAGGGTTTGTTTTCAGCTAGGAGAGGGTTTGTTTGCAGCTAGGAGAGGGTTTGTTTGCAGCTAAGAGAAGGTTTGTTTGCAGCTAGGAGAGGGTTTGTTTGCAGCTAGGAGAGGGTTTGTTTTCAGCTAGGAGAGGGTTTGTTTGCAGCTAGGAGAGGGTTTGTTTGCAGCTAGGAGAGGGTTTGTTTGTTTGCAGCTAGGAGAGGGTTTGTTTGCAGCTAGGAGAGGGTTTGTAATGCGATCCCTGGACTCTTTGCCAAGACTAATGTCAGCTTTCAGTGTGCTGTTGATCTATGATCGATACTCAAATCCCAATGCTTCTTAGTTTACACTCTCAGTCAGCTGAAGTACGCACATTAGTGTTGTTTACAACCAGGGCTGTGCAGGAGATGAAGGACTGCCTCTCTTCACTTGAGATGCTCCGGCTGGCCAAATAAACCAGACTTATCGGCGATTCATGTAAATAAAGATAAAGCGTCTCCAAACTCAGGCTGAGTTCCATTATTAACACGATACAGTCTTTTATATGCAAAGAATTTATCGCTCTGCAATGCATCAGCCTGCCTGGCTGTATTCAGTTAGCAAAGTGTGCACCAAGTCAAAAACGTCAGGTGCACCTTTGGCTAGGATGGACGTGTACTGTCTAGATGAATCCTCTTGGTACATGGTCTGTGGTACTCTGCAGGTCTGTTAAATATAGTCTAGCTCTCAAGCCAGTCCTGTTCCTTAGATAGCTTGTTGTTGGCCAAAGACAGACCAGGAACCATGCCATGCCATAACTATGGGGCGTTCTGGCTCCTTGAACAACCAGATGTAGATCATATCAATTGGAATAGCCTGGGTTTTTGTTTGGATAAACTTGCAAACCTTGCGAGAGTTGTTTACTGGATTCCTTTCAATGAAAAATCTGTCATTAGTAATTTCTACCAAAATGTACACATCACTCATCATGAAATGAAATGAACATGAGAAGAGGAGAGAAGAATGTAGCTCTTCAACTGACCTGCCACATCCTTTCCAGACAATTGCCAGAACAAACATGACATTTCCAGTGGATGCCATACTGATGGGTCTAACCTTTCAGTTAGGAAGCTACTTCAACACAACACAACACTCCATCACTGAGATGGCTGTGCAGACATGTACCGTTCCTGCATACCAATAACGGCTCATTAAACTTACAGTATGTGCAGGGCCATAAGCCCCATTACGTTTTTCCTGTACTGCATACTAGGTTTTTCTCCTGGCTGATGCCATATGTTGTCATGACGAGAAAACATACATTTACACTATGACTTATATTGATCTCATTGGACTGTTGACCCTATGTCCTAAATTATCTTTCACAATGTCCATTTCCACTTCTTTTCCCCCAAAAGAGAATGCCTTTAGACATCAAAGCCTTTTCAGTGTCAAATCCTGAGTGTTGAGTCCCAAAAAGTGTGTAACTACAGAGTTACATCTAGTGAAGTGTTCTCAGGTTACAGTACAAAGAACCAAATCAAGATGAGACCAGGTTCAGCAATTAACATGGTCACTTTAGCTTACAACGCATAAGAACCACAGTATAAACAGCCAGCAATAACATGGTTGACAAACCCTTATAAGACACTCAAACTGATTTAAGGCTCCACTAGCAGACTATGGTTTCTCATTAGAGAGACTAAACACTGAAGCAATCCTCTGTCTTCCCCCGAAGGTACATGACGTGTGCTCTAACCAAGTTCAGATGCACTGTGGCAGATGGCATGAGCAGCAGATTCTTCTGCATCACACTGGTGTTTGCTATGAAACAAAGACTTGCTTTAAGTGAGTGAGAGAGAGAGAGAGAGAGAGAGAGAGAGAGAGAGAGAGAGTGAGTGAGAGAGCGAGAGAGAGAAAGAGTGAGAGAGTGAGAGAGAAAGAGCAAGAGTGAGAGAGTGAGAGAGCGAGAGAGAGAGAGAGAGAGAGAGAGAGAGAGAGAGAGAGCGTATGTAGAGCATGGCTAAGACACCCACATGTCAATGTGATCTGGCGACAGGTACCCACATGTGAAGAGAGTTAGTAGGTCTTGCCACAGCTCTAAGCCCAATTCTGGGCAAATAAAATAAAGGGACTTGTTTTTGGCTACATAAACCACCTGGCATGTTGATACAACCAAGATAAATGCCTAGTTGGATCAAGGCCTGACTGCCTAGCTAGAACACATGAGCATAGAGTGTCAGGGTTGAGTGTTTGGGCTGATTGATTGCAGGTTATAAAACATTGAGATTACAAGCCCGTAGCATAGTGTTATTCATTATTGAGAGAGGTCTGCGTAGTTGGCACAGTTTGACCCTGTCTGTCAGTCCAGGAACGAGGTGTATCGCCTTCCACCTGGTTTTAGATGTTATCTCAGAGGCCAAGCCATGGATCTGACACTGTAGGAATACTATCTCAGAGGGAATAGACTTGCTAGCCTAGCCATTGGTGATTACAGTGCCTCGACATTACAGTGGACTCTGTAAATCCAGACACTTGTATTTATTATAATGATAAAGATTGTACTACTACGGGGAGCATGCTGATACAATTCAGTAACTTTGGCTCTTGGTTTTCACAGAGGAATCTCCTCTATACCGACTACCTTCCCATTCCTGCTGCTCTGCTCTCCATCCCCTGCTAGGCTCTCTGCAGCGCAGCGCACATGGTGGGAAAGCCAGGGAAATCCCTGTAGGCCTCTGACTTCTCTTTGAAGGCCATGAAGGCTGTGCGGCACGCAGGCAGCTGCCAAGAAGAGTCTACGGAAAGGCAATCCTCTGGCTGTGTGGGTCACATCATCTTCAACACACACACATGGATGCATGCACGCACACTTACATACACATACATGCACACACAATCAGATCACACACACACACACATGACCACGCACTCACACAGGGATGGGCAAAAGTGACACACGGATCACTGTAAAGTACCTCAGCTGGATTGCTGCTGTCACATTTACATTTATTGCAAATGATGATAATGAGATACTGAACCCAATGCCTGGACATAAAATCAGTCCATACAATACTACTACTGGTGAGAAAGATGGCCACACACACTCCTAATCATTAAATACACACCACTGTGTATTTCATCTGCCAAATATTTGAGTGTAAGAATTGAAGTGAGCCACTGTTCTTTATTCAACATTTCTATTCTATTACTTTCTTCATAGAACAAACCGCAGAGGAGCAGTAGATGGCGCTGCAGTGCGTTAGCTGGAGTGAGTCACTTCGAATTCCTTAACTGATGTTGTTGGAAGCCAATTACATGCCATTTTCAAGAATGTTCTGTTCCTAACCCTGGCAGTGCCTTTATTTTATTTTTTTATTCAAAATTACTGATCCCTAAAGGAAAGGAAACTTCAGCCATGTGTCACCATTGTTATTTCGGTAATTTAGTATATTTTCTTCGAACCCAACCTCTATGATGATGTTTGGGTTTAACTTGATCTTGAAAAGGCATTAAGGAAAGTATATTATCAATTAAAATAATCACATATTGGATTATAAGAAGCCCTTTCAAGTAAATTGAAAGTAAATGTTCAATCCCCATTGATGATTTACACCACAGTGTTAGAGGGGGAGAATATTTAAACGGGGTGAGACAACCTTGAGGTGTTATCTGGGCTTACCTGTGACAGTACGAGAGGGAGCAAAGAGAGGACACTGTCTGGCAGTGCTGCTGTACAACTCAATAGGTCATGGCGCTGCCTTCCAAACTAGAAAATATATTTTTTGCAATGAATGCCCTTCCCAATCACATTTTGTGGTAGAGGCACAGTGGCTGTGAAATGAGACTACCATCACTTCAACAATGAGAACAAATATCCTCTAAAAAGGAAATGATAGATTAACATGTAAACCAGATTGAGATTTGTTTGTCCGCTTGAAAGTTTGCATCTCATTGAAGTGGGTTGCCGTGGTGACGCTAATTGGTGAGCAAAGTGCAGTGTTGGTTGGGGCTAAACAATAACAGGACAGGTATTTATAGATCAGTGGCTCTTCACTGGAGTGGCAGCCTTAAGATATGGAAAACAGGCACACTGAAGCCATAGGGTCCAGCTGCGACTTCATCTCCCAGAGCAGTCATCCCTCAGGGTCTCTATGCTGCCCCCTACTGATATGCAGTAGCAGTGTGTGGGTAAAATCACTGGGGAAGCCATATTTGCGCATTGGGACAGTGATATATAGGCCTAAAGGCAGAGACAATAAGAAGACACAGTGGCAGAATAAATTCAACCACACCTTTGTTTATCACAAAACTGCTTCCGACATTTTCGGACCACTAAACAACTATTGATTTAGAACCACAGACAGTTAACCGCAAGGCGCAAAGAAAACAGGAGCTGCCTCCACTATTCCTGCAGAATTTCAACTTCAACATTTCAACATCATCGAGCCGGTTGCATCACCACCTGGTATGGCAACTGCTTATCATCTGACCGTAAGGCGCTACAGAGGGTAGTGCGAACGGCCCAATACATCACTGGGGCCAAGCTTCCTGACATCCAGGACCTATATAATAAGCGGTGTCAGAGGAAAGCCCATAAAATTGTCAGAGACTCCAGTCACCCAAGTTATAGACTGTTTTCTCTGCTGCCGCACGGCAAGCGGTACCGGAGTGCCAAGTCTAGGACCAAAAGGCTCCTCAACAGCTTCTACCCCCAAGCCATAATACAGCTGAACAATTAATAAAATCGCCACAAGACAATTTACATTGACCCCCCTCCCTTTTGTACACTGCTGCTACTCGCTGTTTGTTATCTATGCATAGTCACTTTGCCCCCACCTTCATGTACAGATTACCTCAACTAGCCTGTACCCCTGCACACTGACTCGGTACTGGTGCCCCCTGAATATAGCATCGTTATTCTTATTCTTATTGTGTTACTTTTTATTCTTACTTTTTATTTTAGTCTACTTGGTAAATATTATCTTAACTCTTCTCGAACTGCATTGTTAGTTAAAGGCTTGTAAGTAAGCATTTCACGGTAATGTCTACATTTGTTGTAATAGACGCATGTGACAAATAAAGTTTGATTGATTTGATCATCAACTCACCTCTGCTTAGTCTAATACAGTGACAACTAAAAGATACCAAAACCTATTTAGTCCAATTAACGTAAGCTAAATAGGATGTGGCTGTCCATGGTTCTGATTTCTGTGTGCGTGTGTTTGTTCGTGGAAGTAGAAAAACATGTTGACTCACCCTACTTGTAGAGAAACATCAATGCCATCCTCCTCTCTTTCATGTTGACGAAACTATCACTCTGTCATACAGTACACACTTTATTTTTTGTTGTCCTAGGCTACCTGGCTAAAATGCTTGCTTGCTAGCCTAACTCCTAGTCATGGCCAACGTTAGGTAGTTAATATTAGCCTTCGACATCTAACTACCATACATATTGAACTTCCATGCCATTATAATCAAGGCTTCCCTTGGCATCCATGAATACACGCCACTGCTGATATGTCATCTCTCAGTGAAGTGCATGTCAGGAAAAGTGGGGGTTTCGAAAAGAGTGGGCATTTAGAAAGGAACCATATAAGAAGAAGTGAAGGTTTCAAAAGGAACCATATAAGGAGAAGTGGGGGTTTCAAAAGGAACCATATAAGGAGAAGTGGGGGTTTCAAAAGGAACCATATAAGGAGAAGTGGGGGTTTCAAAAGGAACCATATAAGGAGAAGTGGGGGTTTCAAAAGGAACCATATAAGGAGAAGTGGGGGTTTCAAAAAAAGGAACCATATAAGGAGAAGTGGGGGTTTCAAAAGGAACCATATAAGGAGAAGTGGGGGTTTCAAAAGGTACCATATAAGGGGAGAAGTGGGGGTTTCAAAAGGTACCATATAAGGAGAAGTGGGGGTTTCAAAAGGTACCATATAAGGAGAAGTGGGGGGTTTCTAAATCAAATCAAATTTTATTTGTCACATACACATGGTTAGCAGATGTTAATGCGAGTCTAGCGAAATGCTTGTGCTTCTAGTTCCGACAATGCAGTAATAACCAACGAGTAAACTAACCTAACAATTTCACAACAGCTACCTTATACACACAAGTGTAAAGGGATGAAGAATATGTACATAAAGATATATGAATTAGTGATGGTACAGAACGGCATAGGCAAGATGCAGTAGATGGTATCGAGTACAGTATATACATATGAGATGAGTAATGTAGGGTATGGAAACATTATATTAAGTGGCATTGTTTAAAGTGCCTAGTGATAAATGTATTACATAAAGATGGCAAGATGCAGTAGGTGAACAGGTGAACAGGCAGTGGCTCGGGTGGTTGTTGTCCTTGATGATCTTTATGGCCTTCCTGTGACATTGGGTGGGTTAGGTGTCCTGGAGGGCAGGTAGTTTGCCCCCGGTGATGCATTGTGCAGACCTCACTACCCTCTGGAGAGCCTTACGGTTGTGGGCGGAGCAGCTGCCGTACCAGGCGGTGATACAGCCCGCCAGGATGCTCTCGATTGTGCATCTGTAGAAGTTTGTGAGTGCTTTTGGTGACAAGCCAAATTTCTTCAGCCTCCTGAGGTTGAAAAGGCACTGCTGCGCCTTCTTCACCACGCTGTCTGTGTGGGTGGACCAATTCAGTTTGTCCGTGATGTGTACGCCGAGGAACTTAAAACTTTCTACCCTCTCCACTACTGTCCCGTCGATGTGGATAGGGGGGTGCTCCCTCTACTGTTTCCTGAAGTCCAAGATCATCTCCTTTGTTTTGTTGACATTGAGTGTGAGGTTATTTTCCTGACACCACACTCCGAGGGCCCTCACCTCCTCCCTGTAGGCCGTCTCATCGTTGTTGGTAATCAAGCCTACCACTGTAGTGTCGTCTGCAAACTTGATGATTGAGTTGGAGGCATGCACGGCCACGCAGTCGTAGGTGAACAGGGAGTACAGGAGAGGGCTCAGAACGCACCCTTGTGGGGCCCCAGTGTTGAGGATCAGCGGGGTGGAGATGTTGTTACCTACCCTCACCACCTGGGGGCAGCCCGTCAGGAAGTCCAGTACCCAGTTGCACAGGGCGGGGTCGAGACACAGGGTCTTGAGCTTGATGACGAGTTTGGAGAGTACTATGGTGTTAAATGAGGAGCTGTAGTCGATGAACAGCATTCTCACATAGGTATTCCTCTTGTCCAGATGGGTTATTGCCGTGTGCAGTGTGGTTGCGATTGCGTCGTCTGTGGACCTATTGGGGCAGTAAGCAAATTGGAGTGGGTCTAGGGTGTTAGGTAGGGCGGAGGTGATATGGTCCTTGACTAGTCTTCCAAAGTTCTTCATGATGACGGAAGTGAGTGCTACGGGGCGGTAGTCATTTAGCTCAGTTACCTTAGCTTTCTTGGGAACAGGAACAATGGTGGCCCTCTTGAAGCATGTGGGAACAGCAGACTGGGATAAGGATTGATTGAATATGTCCGTAAACACACCAGCCAGCTGGTCTGCGCATGCTCTGAGGATGGTAGCACAATTGATATGCTGATAGAATTTAGGGAGTCTTGTTTTCAGATTAGCCTTGTTAAAATCCCCAGCTACAATGAATGCAGCCTCAGGATATGTGGTTTCCAGTTTACATAGAGTCAAATAAAGTTTGTTCAGGGCCATCGATGTGTCTGCTTGGGGGGGAATATATGCGGCTGTGATTAAATTCGAAGAGAATTCTCTTGGTAGATAATGCGGTCGACATTTGATTGTGAGGAATTCTAAGTCAGGTGAACAGAAGGACTTGAGTTCCTGTATGTTGTTATGATCACACCACGTCTCGTTAATCATAAGGCAAACTGCGCGATGTGTGAAGAAACCAGCTGGCTGCACCGACTCGATAGCGTGTCTCGAGTGAGCCATGTTTCCGTGAAGCAAAGAACGTTACAGTCTCTTATGTCTCTCTGGAATGCTACCCTTGCTCGGATTTCATCAACCTTGTTGTCAAGAGACTGGACATTGGCGAGTAGTATGCTCGGGAGCGGTGCACGATGTGCCCGTCTCCGGAGCCTGACCAGAAGACCGCTTCGTCTGCCTCTTTTACAGCGTCGTTGTATTGGTTCGCCGGCTGGGATCCGATCCATTGTCCTGGGTGGTGGGTAAAACACAGGATCCGCTTCGGGAAACTCTTATATCCAGTAGTTCCTCCCGACTGTATGTAATAAAACCTAAGATTACCTGGGGTACCAATGTAATAAATAACATGTAAAAAAACAAAATACTGCATAGTTTCCTAGGAACGCGAAGTGAGGCGGCTGGAAGCGCTGGAATTCCATAACTACTAGAACTGCCATGACTTGATATGTCAATTGTTATTATTATTTCAAATATTCAATAATAAATAATACATTGTAAAATGTATGAATTTTGTTACAAGTTAAGGTAGCTATGTGCCAATTTAATGGAGCCAGATGAATAAAAATATATGCCATTTAGCAGACGCTTTTATCCAAAGAGACTTAGTCCTGCGTGCATACTTTTTACGTATGGGTGGCTCCAGGAATCCAACCCACAACTCTGACAATGAAAGCGCCATGCTCTACCAACTAAATCACACAGATTACATTTATTCTTAGACTACATTACACTTTTAATCAAGACAATTTGGTTTCATGAAAGTGCAATAATCCGTAACTATGAGCGTTAGTTAATTTATGTTCCTGTAACCAGGGTGCGTGTCTGTCCCACTGAGTAACTTGATGCCTAGTTATGACATTACGTACGAGCACATGACAATATTCCTCTTCCCATAGATGCCTGAGGTAGATGATTTTCCTTCTGTAAATTACGACTAAGAGGCAGATGCGGGTGTAAACATGTCTAGACAATGGGCTGCCTGTATAACTCAAGAGCTGACCTCTTCCTGACACAACAACTCTGCTATCTCAGCAGGGGTTTGATTCTGTGTAACCCACAAGGCCTACTGGCAGTGGATTGGTTTCACAATAGTGTAGAAATCAATACTTGTCCCCTATAGATTCTTCAAAATACACATGATGCCAACACTAAATCTTTGTCCCTTTGAACTGACACAGCATATCCATTTCATAGGTTCCTTGTGTACCACAAGGTTAAACCCCTAGTGAGCATGAGGCCACCTCTGTTGGGGCCGAGGCGACAGCTCAAAGCCCGAGTTCACTTGTGGTCCTCTGAATTGGGATGTACTGTGTCACCACCTAGGGCAGAAAGTGAGCCACATAGTGCACATGACTAAGCATTGAGTGTCAACGTAGTAAGATTTCCACCCTATCCTGGGGGTTAAAAGTGTCCTCATGGATCCATGGTCTATTGTGTTTGTTCTCGTGGTTTGTGTAGATGCAATTTGATGCTAAGTAGCTGAGCCATGTCAAATCCGATTACAATGCAGACTCATTTGAGACTTGTTGGGACACATCTGTAGAAAAAAACAGACATGGGAGGCAAAGCCTGTGATCTGCTTGTTATCTGGATCATTCATGAGAAGACACAGACAGTGGTGAGATAAACAATAAATCATTATGTCCTATCAGGAAATAGTCATGCTTAAAAGCAGTTCAGCACAACAGGAGTTCGAACAGAAGAAGGTTGAAATTGAACAATCCGCAGTGGTGACGGAAAGTGGATTGTGAGGAATGGGAAAAAACTAGAATGTATGTGGAATAGAGAAAAAAATGGTATGTTACCACATTACACATTTATAACTTTGAACCTCAATAAACACTCACTGACTCACCACCAGTAAGCCAGAGGAGGTCAACTGTATGGCTAAAAATAGCTGATAGTACTCGCCAAAAAAAGCTGGGAAAAATACAGGGGAAAAAGGCTCCTTTTCCATGTGTGCTTAGGCCATATGGGTCTCACCACACTCAGAACTGCACAAAAGAAAACAGTGTGAGACTGACTACTGCAGCACTGCAGAAAGAGGGAGACTTCCTCATCCTTAACTCTCCTTCTTCCCCACCCCCCAAAATTCCCCCATTTCAAACACCGTAACTTTCCCATAAGTCTAATAAATTCTCCAGTGGCCATGACTGAGAACTTCACACATGGTGTCTGACCCTCCCACTTCCCCTCCTGGACCCAGGGCCCAGGCAGCGGAGCGGGCCGCTGCACTCAGCATTGGGTCAGTGGAGGAGGGGGCGGCTGGATCAGCCGACCACAGACAGAAATAGCCTTCCGCTTGGCCGTTGGCATGTTGGGACTCATGGCGTGGGCCTGGGAGGAGGGAGGGTGTATCTGTTTTGGTCTACAATCACAGTTGGGGAGTACTGCTCTGCTTTCCAGATGGCAAGTTTCCATTCAAACAATGTCACTGGGAGAGTTTGAGGTCTTAATTTAGTCCAACTAAAATAACCTATGAGGCAGATACTACTGCAATGGCACATATATACTACACAACACAATGACCTGTGGTCCAATATTACCAAATGGGGATGTAGCCTATACTTCTTGATATTTTACTATTTCAAATTCTAGTATATACATTTCCTTCAGAAAGGATTCATATTTCATACTTATTCCACATTTTGTTGTGTTACAGCCTGAATTAAAATGGGATTAAATCTTCTTCTTTTTTTAACTCATCCTTTACACACAACACCCCATAATGACAAAGTGAAAACGTGTTTTTAGAAATGTTTGCAAATGTATTGAAAATGAAATACAGAATGATCTCATTTATATAAGTATTCACATCCCTGAGTCAATACATGTTAGAACCCCCTTTGGCAGTGATTACAGCTGTGATTTTTTTCTGGGTAAGAACTGGATTGTACAGTATTTCCCGATTATTCTTTTTAAACTCTTCAAGCTCTGTCAAGTTGGTTGTTGATCATTGCTACAGCCATTTTAAAGTCTTACCATAGATTTGAATGCCGATTTCAGTCAAAACTGTAACAAGGCCACTCAGGAATATTCAATGTCGTTTTTGAATGCAGCTCCGGTGCATATTTGGCCTTGAGTTTTAGGTTATTGTCCTACTGAAAGATCAATTTATCTCCCAGTGTCTGTTGACAGCAGACTGAACCAGATTTTGCATGTGCTTAGCTCTATTTTGTTTATTTTTCTAAAAAAAACAAGCTTTGCCGACGACAAGCATATCCATAACATGATGCAGCCACAACCATGCTTGAAAATATGAAGAGTGGTACTCAGTGATGTGTTGTGTTGTATTGTATTGTATTTGCCACAAACATAATGCTTTGCATTTAAGTTGATTTCCTTGCACCAGTTTTTGCAGTATTACTTTAGTGCCTTGCTGCAAACAGGATGCATGTTTTGGAATATTTTATTCTGTACTGGCTTCCTTCTTTTCACTCTGTCAATTAGCTTAGTATTGTGGAGTAACTACAATGTTGTTGATCCGTCCTCAGTTTTCTCCTATCACAGCCATTAAACTATTTTAAAAAGTCACCACTGGCCTCATGGTGAAATCCCTGAACGGTTTCCTTCCTCTGGGTGTATAGTGACTGGGTGTATTGATACATCATCTAAAGTGTAGTAATAACTTCACCATGCTCAAAGGGATATGCAATGTCTGTTTTCTTTGTATTACCCATCTACCAATAGCTGACCTTCTTTGCCCAGGCATTGGAAAACTTGTTTGAAATTGATTGCTCTACAGGGACCTTACAAGATAATTTTATGTGTGGGGTACAGAGATGAGGTAGTCATTCAAAAATCAAAACTATTATTGCACACAGAGTGGGTCCATGCAACATTTGTACTCCTGAACTTATTTAGGCTTCCCATAACAAAGGGGATGATTATTTATTGACTCAAGACATTTCAGATTTTTATCTTTAATGAATTAGTAAACATTTCTAAAAACATAATTCTAATTTGACATTATGAGGTATTGTGTGTAGGCCAATGAAACAAAATATAAATGTAATACACTTTCAATTCTGGCTGTAACTATACAGTGGGGCAAAAAAGTAGTTAGTCAGCCACCAATTGTGCAAGTTCTCCCACTTAAAAAGATGAGAGAGGCCTGTAATTGTCATCATAGGTTCACTTCAACTATGACAGACAAAATGAGAAAAGAAAATCCAGAAAAATCATGGGGGACTTTTAATGAATTTATTTGCAAAATATGGTGGAAAATAAGTATTTGGTCACCTACAAACAAGCAAGATTTCTGGCTCTCACAGACCTGTAACTTCTTCTTTAAGAGGCTCCTCTGTCCTCCACTCGTTACCTGTATTAATGGCACCTGTTTGAACTTGTTATCAGTATAAAAGACACCTGTCCACAACCTCAAACAGTCACACTTCAAACTCCAATATGGCCAAGACCAAAGAGCTGTCAAAGGACACCAGAAACAAAATTGTAGACCTGCACCAGGTTGGGAAGACTGAATCTGCAATAGGTAAGCAGCTTGGTTTGAAGAAATCAACTGTGGGAGCAATTATTAGGAAATGGAAGACATACAAGACCACTGATAATCTCCCTCGATCTGGGGCTCCACGCAAGATCTCACCCCGTGGGGTCAAAATGATTACAAGATCGGTGAGCAAAAATCCCAGAACCACACGGGGGACCTAGTGAATGACCTGCAGAGAGCTGGGGCCAAAGTAACAAAGCCTACCATCAGTAACACACTACGCCACCAGGGACTCAAATCCTGCAGTGCCAGACGTGTCCCCCTGCTTAAGCCAGTATATGTCCAGGCCCATCTGAAGTTTGCTAGAGAGCATTTGGATGATCCAGAAGAAGATTGGGAGAATGTCATATGGTCAGATGAAAGCAAAATAGACCTTTTTGGTAAAAACTCAACTCGTCGTGTTTGGAAGACAAATAATGCTGAGTTGCATCCAAAGAACACCATACCTACTGTGAAGCATGGGGGTGGAAACATCATGCTTTGGGGCTGTTTTTTTGCAAAGGGACCAGGACGACTGATCAGTGTGAAGGAAAGGCAGTGATACAGCCCGCCAGGATGCTCTCGATTGTGCATCTGTAGAAGTTTGTGAGTGCTTTTGGTGACAAGCCGAATTTCTTCAGCCTCCTGAGGTTGAAGAGGCGCTGCTGCGCCTTCTTCACGATGCTGTCTGTGTGAGTGGACCAATTCAGTTTGTCTGTGATGTGTATGCCGAGGAACTTAAAACTTGCTACCCTCTCCACTACTGTTCCATCGATGTGGACTCACTGCCCTTAGATTGACATGCTGTTCATGTTACTGAAATGCTGTGCCATGGAAATGTAATGCCGGGAATCAGGTCTAACTGCATCGGGAATCGGGATGATGTCAACCGGGAACATTCCACTGGAGGGTAGAATCTCATGAGGTGGGAACATGTTATTCAAACAAATTCACTGGAACCGACATTCCGACAGTTTGTCGTGACTATCTGAATCATGTTCACACAGAAAACATGTTGCTCTTGTAGTATTCATATTACATTCAAGTCTGTCCGCATGGGCCCAGCAAAGTGTCGTATACACTTACGATTCCCCAGAAAAGATTAGGAATAACATTTATTCATTGGAATAAATGGTAACAATAACAGCGTCAGAACAGTGTAACAGGCCTCCTGCCTGAATACGGACAGACAGCACAGTAGGACTGAGAAAACACAACCCAGAACACCAAGGAACCACCATGTCTGGTCTGCCCTCTCCCTGCGCTGTGCTGTCTCACTATGAATACCCAGAGATGGGTAGTATTTCTGTTACATGTATTTGAAATACACAATGAAGTATTTTGTCATTTGAATTACACTGGGCCGAACTATACCAATGTATTTTGTAATTGTTTTCAAAATACGAAAAACTTTTCTTTATCATTTTTTTTATAGCGGTTCACATTTTGTGCCCCCCCCTTTACCCTGCATCGGTATCAGAAGTCTGATGGCACTATGGTGTGATAAGATGTAGAAGGCCAAAGAGGCCATGGAGAGCAGAAATACTTATGTCATGCTGACACCTGCTAAATGAATAAATATACACTGAGTGAACAAAACATTAAGAACACCTGCTCTATCCATGACATAGACTAACAAGGTGAATCCAGGTGAAAGCTATATTCCCTTATTGACGTCCACTTCAATAAAATTCACTTCAATCGGAGTAGATGAAGGGGAGGAGACAGGTTAAAGAATTATTTTTAAGCCTTGAGACAATTGAGACATGGATTGTGTGTGTGTGCCATTCAAAACGTGAATGGGCAAGACAAAATATTGAAGTGCTTTTGAACGGGATATGGTAGTAGCTGTCAGGTGTGAGTGTGTCAAGAACTGCAACGCTGCTGGATTTTTCATGCTCAAGAGTTCCCCGTGTGTATCAAGAATGGTCCACCACCCAAAGGACATTCAGCCAACTTGACACAACTGTTGGAAGCATTGGAGTCAATATGGGCCAGCAACCTTTTGAAATGCTTTCCTCACCTTGTAGAGTCCATGCCCTGACAAATTGAGGCTGTTCTGTAGACAAAGGGGGCACAACTCAATATTAGGAATTTTTATGCCCTAAGCTCTAAGTTCCTCAGTGCAACACATCACTAAGGATCTATCATGGTCCAAACACACCAACACAGGTGTGAAGAGGGCACAACAGGTGGCTGAAAATATTTGGCATGGGACATCAGATCCTCAAAAAGTTCTACAGCTGCACAATCAAGAGCATCTTGACTGACTGCATCACCGCTTGGTATGGCAACTGCTTGGCATCCGACCGCAAGTCACTACAGAGGGTAGTGCGTATCACCCAGTAGATCACTGGGGTCGAGCTCCCTGCCATCCAGGACCTCTATACAGTGGTTCTTCCTTTAAAAGTGGTGGTGTACTGTAGCACAGCTTGCAAGATGCCGCATAATTCTATGGCACGTTATTTAAGTGTCAGCCATTGTTGCCAGAATGACACAATTTACCACAATATGCCACCATCTACCACAAAATGGTAGCGGCATAAGTTCAAAACTTTTAAAGGAAGAACCACTGTACCAGGCGGTGTCAGAAGAAGGCCCAAAGTCTCCAGTCACCCAAGCCACAGACTGTTCTCTCTGCCACCGCACGGCAAGCGGTACCAATGCACCAGGTCTAGGTCCAAAAGGCTTCAGCTTCTACCCCCAAGAAATAAGACTCCTGAACAGCTAATCAAAGGGCTACCCAGACCTCTCTTTTACGCTGCTGCTACTCTCTGTTATTATCTATGCATAGTCATTTGAACTCTACCTACATGTACATATTACCTCAATTACCTCGACTAACCAGTGCCCCTGCACATTGACTCTGTACCGGTACCCCCTGTATATAGCCTCACTATTGTTATTTTACTGCTGCTGTTAAATTATTCGTTACTTTTATTTGACATTTTTACTGAACACTTTTTTTCTTAAAACTTCTTAAAGCAATTGTTGGTTAAGGGCTTGTAAGTAAGCATTTCACTGTAAGATCTACACCTGTTGTATTCGGTGTATGTGACAAATACAATTTGATTCGATTTCTATCTTATCTTTTACTCTGCATTGTTGGAAATGGACTCTCGATGCAAACTTAACTTCTCACCAGCCCTGCAAAAACACTGCAGCATGAACTACTGAACGAGTGTGAGAACATTGATGCTGTCCAGGCTAGCTGCTTCAATAAACAGACTTTAAATATACAACTTTGCCCTTTCGTAGACCCTTGTAAAACTGTATTGTAAACACACTTCTTCCATTAGTTGCAATGGGCTCATTTCATATTGCCAGATACACCAACATTGACAGAAAACGGTAGCAAAGAAGAAAAGGAGTGTGCAATTTTCCAGGTGGTCTGCCCTTCAAGAGTTTGTAATTGATTTGACAATTTACTTTGTATAGCATTGCATCTGCAACAGTGCAACAGAGATAAAATAAATGATGAAAGGAAGTTTGACAGTGGACAGTCATGTAACATACATGTATTCCTTCTCTCTCAAATTCAACAGAAAGTGCAGAACACACAGCACCTCTCTCTCTCTCTCTCTCTCTCTCTCTCTCTCTCTCTCTCTCTCTCTCTCTCTCTCTCTCTCTCTCTCTCTCTCTCTCTCTCTCTCTCTCTCTCTCTCTCTCTCTCTCTCTCTCTCTCTCTCTCTCTCTCTCTCTCTCTCTCTCTCTCTCTCTCTCTCTCTCTCTCTCTCTCTCTCTCTCTCTCTCTCTCTCTCTCTCTCTCTCTCTCTCTCTCTCTCTCTCTCTCTCTCTCTCTCTCTCTCTCTCTCTCTCTCTCTCTCTCTCTCTCTCTCTCTCTCTCTCTCTCTCTCTGCATTCTCTCTCTCTCTGCATTCATTGGCTGTCATCTCCCCAGAGCTGATTGACTTCCCGCCTCCACTTTGGAAAACAGAAAAGTTACCCCGATTACAACCGTTTCCTTCCTTCCTCCATCCCTCACAGTGCTGCTGGCTCAGATGGATACATGATTTACTCAGGCCCTACACCCACAGTCACATCCATGTGCATCATACAGTGGGGAAAGGGTGCTGGGAGAGCAATCTGGCTCAATCTAGAAACTGTTTTCCCTTGAGAGAAGCTTTCTGGTTACATGGGTTTGTTTGGGGAGTGGGATTTCAAAACGAATGAAGTCCGAAAAGACTTCAAATATATGTTGTGTTTGTTGACAGTGTTAAGCAGCATATGAACGCCCAGAGTTTTAACAGAACATCTGGGAGCATATTGATGTTGTGAACTCTCATGCTGACCTCTGTGATCCTGAACAAGATCAACAGGTGTTTAAAAACATAATAACCCAAAAGTTTACACAGGTTCATGACCTTTGAGCGGCACATATTTTCTGCATTTGGAGTTAATCCTTAAAGCGTCAGTCAGCGGTAGAAACAATAAGGAACTAGAAACAGAGCTGCCATGTCTATCAACATCATCTTGATTTGATTTGACAATAACAAAGCGCGGTTCCCCACCTCTAGTTCAGTAAAAAGTTAAGGGATGGGGCTGGGAAAATGTAACCTCTCTCAAATTCATAGACATAACTATGGACTCAACGACTGACAATCCATGATATCAAAATGATCGTTTTAACCATGTATGTTTACCTTTTCTTTGTGTACAAATGTTGGAGTAAAACTCGCTTATATTTTGGGTTCCGATGTGGTATGACAGTTGAACTAAGCTCATGAAGCACTAACAAGTTATATTCTTCTAGAATCATTGCGTACATATCATGCATTTATAAGTCAAAAATGGATGTAGCGACTGCTGATTGCGCCTTTTAACATTTAAAAGACTTCATCATATAAGAACACTACATCTAATCCAATCTAATCTAGCTCAAATCACCCCACTACGAGCTGTACTTAATTGGTGACAAATGCACGTCTGGGGCTATTGTCAAGTAGATATACACTATTTCAAAATGTCAGGTGTGTTAGGTTACCTAATAAATTATCAGAAAAGTTGCGTGGTATTGTGTTGTTAAAAACTGGTCACGCACATTCGTTGTTCAACATAAACTCAACATACAAAACCTGCCATTATCGTGAAAATAGGCTGTCAAGATCTGCCATTATGTTTTTGCCAAATATAGCCCCTTGACATTGTATCCAATGTTCATCACTTATTATTGCACCGTTACAATGCATCACCAAAGCAACCGGTGGCAGTGGTGCATTTTGAAACAGCCATGAAAAACAGTGACAGTAGAATTATTGAAACATTGACATGCAAATCTTACCAATTTTCCTTTGAGTTCGTTGGTATTTGTCTTGATGGAACGGAATAGTCGCTTGTTTGAGATGATTAATAAATAAATATCTATTTGTTTTTCTTCGGTGAAAGTGAAATTGTTGGTCTTGGAAAAAGATGGCTGCTCCTCGGCTGGAGTCGATGATGTAATCTGAATTTAACCCTTTGATGTGTTCAATAGATAGTGTTTATTCCTGCTCCGTCTCATTCGGAATTCAATATAGCCTTCATAATTGTTTTAAAATCACTGCATCATTTGTAAATGTTTGCTATACAGTCAGGTCCATAATTATTGGCACCCTTGATAAAGATGAGCAAAAAATACTGTATAAAATAAAGAATACAAATACTGAGCGATATTGTATGCTCAAAAGATTTGGGAAATAAAAAAAAGTACTAATTCAATTGTACAGAAAAAAAGTGATTTTGTTAAGCAAGTATTAAAAACAATCTAAAAATATCTACATTTTTTGCACCCCTGGTTTCATTAAGTAGAAAATAATCCCATACCACCTTTAAAATATGGTGGTGGATATTTGATGTTATGGGGTTATTTTGCTTCCACTGGTCCATGCTGGGGCCATGTTTAGGTCATCGGCATCATGAACTCTACCCAGTACCAGGATGTTTTTAGTCAAAGACCTGGTTGCCTATTTGGCCGCAAGTGGATCTTCCAGCAACACAGTAAACCCAAGCGCACATCACATTCCACTAATAAATGGTTAATTGGCACAAAATCAACATTTTGCAATGCCCATCTCAGTCTCCAGACTTGAACCCCATTGAAAACCTGTAGTTTGAATTGAAGAGGGTAGTCCATAAGAGCAGATGAAGGATATCAAGGATCTGAGAAGATTCTGTATGGAGGAACAGTCTAAGATCCCTCTCAATGTCACGTCCTGACCTTAGAGAGCCTTTTTATTTCTCTATTTTGGTTAGGTCGGGGTGTGATTTGGGTGGGCATTCTAGTTTTTCTATTTCTTTGTTGGCCGGGTATGGTTCCCAATCAGAGGCAGCTGTCTATTGTTGTCTCTGATTGGGGATCATACTTAGGCAGCCTTTTCCCACCTTAGTTTGTGGAATCTTGATTTTGTATAGTTACTGTGTAGCCTGCAGAACGGTAACGGTAATATATATATATATTTTTTTGGTGTTCATCAAATAAAGAAAGATGTACGCTTACCACGCTGCACCTTGGTCTACTCATTCCAACAACGGTCGGGACACTCAATGTGTTCTCCAATCTCATAAAACATTTTAGAAAAAAGGCTCATTGCCGCTGTCCTCACAAGGTGAGCTATTGAAAGATATTGAAAACAGGGGGTGCCAATAATTTTGACCCTGTCTTTGAGATTTTCTAAAACTATTTGTGAAATGTATTAAAGAGCCGTGATACTATCATGAGCAGTGTCTGGGTTTCTTACTTTTTCTCATCTTTTCCAACTATTACCATGCACCTGCAAAAAAGATAGCTCAGATGTGCGAGTTAGCAATTGTATTAGTATGATTAATATAATTTCCCATTTTTTTAGCATACAATATATCTCAGTATTTGTCAGTGGTGTAAAGTACTTAAGTAAAAATACTTGAACGTACTACTTAAGTAGTAGCAGTAGTAAGAAGTAGTAAATAAGAATGTATTCTTAACTGACTTGCATAGTGAAATAAATTTCTAAGTGACCCCAAACTTTTGACCGGAACGGTAGTGTATGTGAATTGATATCAGAACACAGAATGTGAACAGACAATGAATGTTTATCAGTTTTTAATTGAGAGGTTTCAGTTTGGCACAGCATTTATCTTATGTGCAATGTAATTCTTATAAAACACTAATCCAATAGTTCCCATTAATTAATAGTATGAAAACAGATATTTTTGATCAAATAACTAGAATAAATCAGTATTTGATCCACTATTTATTGATGACAATATTGTTGCATCACTTATTTCAGACGCCCTACTCAGAAGTTTAGAGGCCATCAAAAACTAAAATGTTCTTTATACTATACTGCCATCTAGTGTGAGTTACCAGGTTGATAATGAAAAATACTCCTGGAATATTTATTTGACCTATTTAACTAGGGTAGTCAGTTAAGAACAAATTCTTATTTTCAATGACGGCCTTAGAACAGTGGGTTAACTGCATTGTTCAGGGGCAGATATCAGATTTGTACCTTGTCAGCTCGGGGATTCAATCTTGCAACCTTTCGGTAACAAATCCAACACTCCAACCACTAGGCTACTTGCCAACCCATGAACATAGCATAGTGCCCAGAGCATGATGGGGAAAGAACTGTATGTATGACACACTGTCTCATGAATTTGGTACCTTAAGACTGTGCCAGTTCACTGTGCTAAAGCCCAGGCATAAGGTGGAGCTAATACAAAAGGTTCAGGTCTCAGGCACAGTCACTCATCAACTTGAGGTTTGTTCAATGAACCATCACCTCTACATAGAACATGACTTTGAATATACACTACCATTCAAAAGTTTGGGGTCACTTAGAAATGTCCCTGTTTTTAAAGAAAAGCCATTTTTTTTGTCCATTAAAATTAGATCAAATTGATCAGAATGACAGTGCAGACATTGTTCATGCTGTAAATGACTATTGTAGCTGGAAACGGATGATTTCTTATGGAATATCTACATAGGCGTACAGACTCCCATTATCAGCAACCATCACTCCTGTGTTCCAATGGCACGTTGTGTTAGCTAATCCAAGTTTATCATTTTAAAAGGCTAATTGATCATTAGAAAACCCTTTTGCAATTATGTTAGCACTTGAAAACTGTTGTTCTGATTAAAGAAGCAATAAACTGGCCTTCGTTAGACTAGTTGAGTATCTGGAGCATCAGCATTTGTGGATTCGATTACAGGCTTAAAATGGCCAGAAACAAAGATCTTTATTCTGAAACTCGTCATTCCATTCTTGTTCTGAGAAATGAAGGCTAAGAGAGAAATTGCCAAGAAACTGAAAATCTTGTACAATGCTGTGTACTACTCCCTTCACAGAACAGCTCAAACTGGCTCTAACTAGACTAGAAAGAGGAGTGGGAGGCCCCGGTGCACAACTGTGCATGAGGACAAGTACATTAGAGTGTCTAGTATGAAAAACAGACGCCTCACAAGATAAACTTGGATTAGCTAACACAATGTGCCATTGGAACACAGGAGTGATGGTTGCTGATAATGGGTCTCTGTTCGCCTATGTAGATATTCCATAAAAAATCAGCTGTTTCCAGCTACAATAGTAATTTACAACATGACCAATGTCTACACTGTATTTCTGATCAATTTGATGTTATTTTAATGGACAAAAAGTGTGTTTTTCTTACAAAAACAAGGACATTTCCAAGTGACCCCAAACTTTTGAGCGGTAGTGTATATTTCTAGAGCAATCAAAGATGAGATTCCACTCACTATAAACCATTTAATTCCAATGACAAATGTAAAATACATAGTGCTTGTAGATTGCATATAGCGTGGAGTCCATGTGCTGTTCATATTCATCTTGGAGAGATAGTGGTTGTTTCTTTTCTCCTCACACATGAGAACACACATGATCGCATGCTGTAGTATGAGTCATGAGAGGAGTTGCTCGTGTCTTCCCATGTCTTTGTTCCCTTTCCACTGCTATTCCTATGCTACTGCTGGAACCTGACTGACACGTGTCCTGCAAAGCAAAGCCCAGACTTTGGTCAATGTGGTGTGAGTCTTAATCATCGGGCCCAAGAATAGCAAGAGCCAATGGGGGGGGTGGAGGAGGCTGCCCCTCACTGAGGGACCAAATGCCAACCCTATCTCTAGTAGGAGGAGTGGTTGGTTATGTGTGAAGTGACTCATCTCTGTGTTCTGTATTTTCCAGCCCTGCAGCCTTTCATTCCCTCGCTGATACAGATGGCGAGAGAGAAACTGGGAGGCGAAGGAGGAACCATAGAGGGGGACTGTGTGTGACACTACAGGAGCCTAGAAGGTGTAGGGACCGTCATCAGAGCCCTGGTGGGTGGACAAGTGGAGCCTGCTGTTATAAAGAATACACTTGGTGTTTTAACAGTAGCTAACATAGGATGGAGACATCATTTAGTTGATTTAAACCCAGACAGTAATGTGTCACTATGTATTTGTTTTGTGCTCGCTGGTGGTGCATGAGATGTAATGCAGGACATTTTTCTAGAAATGATTTACGGAATCAGAAGAAAACAACATATTGTCATTTTGGGATTTATTCTCACTAAGTCACAAGGGGGCAGTATAGTATTCCTAAAGAGATGACTAGGGATTTATTTGACTTCTACATTTTATCTGGGACACCGCAAAGTTTTGATGTCGTGGCATTAAGTCACCTGAACAGAATGATTACTTAAAAATGCCTTTTTAATTTACGTCGTTTGTTCTCTCTGTCTTAAAAATTCTGCCATTTATAAGGAGAAAGAGGAGTGAGTTGTTATGATTATGGTCTGCGCTATTATTCTTCGTTATTATTCCGAAGCAATCATTTTTTTTCGGTCAACAGTAGCCTACTTAATACATCCCCAGCTCGGACTCAGTGTCACTCCTACAATCAAGATGAAGTTTCACAAAGCTGGGATGTCACCTTCCTAGAGTACACACAGTGTCGCAGGCTGCAGCTAAACCCCTGACGCCATCCCTGCCCCCAGAATATGTTACCATAACAGACAGTCACACCTCAGTGCCCAGCAAAGTGACTCAAAGACAACTAAGTCCTCAGCACACAAGCCACAGGGCTCACGGATGATGTTTACTGTTGTGTGGAAATGTGTCGTGACTCGTAGCAGAAATGCCCATGACTACATTACTTGCATTCATAAGTCGAAAAGGCATTCCAAACTCATGTTTAATTCATGAGTCGAAAAAGGCATCCCAAACTCATGTTTAATTCATGAGTCGATAAAGGCATCCCAAACACGTGTTTATTAGCATGGTAAAGAAGTCTAATGCTTTCAGGAAGGACACCAACTACTGTACAGTAAGAATCTCTGGTAACGTAACTCCTGTAAAATAGCTATTGGCAGATGTGAAACACTGATCCATGTCAGTTTCGATACGGTCTCCTATCAACATATGGTAACAGTATTCAGTCGAGGTAGAAAAGAGGAAGAGGAAACTGACATATTCTGAGGCTTCTTCAAATACTGGGGGTTGCAAGCCAAGTCTAAACATCTGAAATGCATTTCAATTAAGTTGAATAATAATCAATACATTAGGAAAAGGTCTCAACAAGTGAAGGAAACTAATGGAGAAAATGAAAAAGCCCTAGTTACCATGATTGCATTAATGGCCACTGTGATTGTGATGAACAATGCAATTTCAGATCAATTAACAGAAATTAGCAATCTAGTTACTAGTAAGTGACTCAACAAGTGTATTCAAATCAAATGTCAAACCCACTGTGGAGGAATTATAGAGGTGCAGGAGTAGAGGCTGAATACCAAGGCTTTCTTCAGTGAAAAGGTAATGAAATAATGGTCAAACGAACCTCAAAATCTCCTTGGTTTTCTAAGGTGTTTACCTAGTAGGTTGAAAGATTCCACAGAGGGCAGATCACTTTAGAATAGAATATATAGAATAAAACAAGATGTTCTCTCCGTTCAGTTTTATTTGGTTGGTGTATGTGTTTAACAACATCGCACAGTCTTCTCGTGATCTCAATTAAAGCCTGGACCAGAACAGCGGAGAATATTCTACAATGTACTGTAATTACAATGTAATTACTTATGTTAAAGTTAGGTGTTACGAATGGAGGGTTTGCGGCAGGGTTCTTTGGCTACTGTTCAATGGATGCCGCTGTGGCAGACTCAGTAGTACCTGTGGCTGGACATTCAGTTGACTATTTATCATCACTTCAGTATCAGACTAATTTGTTAATGGCAGTTAATTGGGTGGATATTAAATGATCTGGGCTAATGGCAGTATAGGGGTTATTTGAATGATTCCAAGGTAATTATACATGCCATTTACAATTTGGCCCAAATTGAAAAGCTATACTTTGTTGGCATACACTGAGTGCACAAAACATTAAGGACACCTGCTCTTTCCATGACAGACTGACCAGTTGAATCCAGCTGAAAGCTATGATCCCTTATTGATGTCACTTGTTAAATCCACTTCAATCAGTGTAGATGAAGGGGAGGAGACAGGTTGTATAATGATTTTCAAGCCTTGAGACAATTGAGACATGGATTGTGTATGTGTGCCATTCAGAGGGTGGCTGGGCAAGACAAAATATTGAAGTGCCTTTGAACAAGGTATGGTACTGAAGTAGGTGCCAGGAGCGTGAGTGTGTCAAGAACTGCTGGGTTTTTCACTCTCAACAGTTTCCTGTGTGTATCAAGAATGGTCCACCACCCAAAGGACATCCAGTCAACTTGACACAACTGTGGCAAGCATTGGCGTCAACATCCCTGTGGAACATTTTCGACACCTTGTAGAGTGCCTTCCCCGATGAATTGAGGTTGTTCTGAGGGCAAAATGAGGGGAGGGGGGAGGTGTCCTCAATGTTTTGTACACTCAGTGTATAGGCCAGTAAGATCAATTGTTGCATTCGAACTTTGCAATCAAATATCTACACAGAAAATAACATCCCAACAAAAGACTACTTTTAGCCATAATTCTGATGTTGTTGCAGCTATAACAAGGTTGTCAGATTCAATTCAGCCCAACCAAACGGCTTGAGCAATAAAACCTGGAAAACATTGTGCACAGGAAAAACAACAGCAGAGATATATGACTTGGGGAAAGTAAATTTGCAGAGAGAAAGTAAATAGGAGCTAAATAAATAGACATCCTTGCTGTGGTGAAAAACTGCCATGACAGATGCTAAGGTAAAAAAAAGAGCTACATTTGTTGGAAACTTAAATAGGGAGGTATGTCAGCCTTGAGAAAGATGGGGGATGTTTGAGCAGCCTGTCAGACGGTGACAGAAGCTGTGCTTTGAAATGCAGTGGTAGTGTCACCAGCTCATTAAATGAATCTAACATATCCAACAAGATGAAATGAATGCATGTTTCATGGAAGCAAAATTTGAAAAGGAGAGTAAACTTTTGTTTGATGATCCCTGACAAAAAAAAAAAAACTGAAGTTGCAACTTGACTTGAAACAGGGGAGGCACTTAAAAGAAGCACATGGACTCAAAGCCAAAACCAAACAGTTTGGTTTCCAACTGCAGGGAGGAATCACAGATAGGGACATTGTCAAATTGACGATTCAGGAGGTCTATGCCATACGCCCACAGTCATCCAGCTCATACTGACTGTACACAGATATCTGACTTCAGTATGCACCTATTCATGCATGCAAGCTATTCCGAGGCAGTTGTGCAAGTAAAAAAAGGTCAACTCTAGCCCTGGTTTCACTTGGAAGAATAAGCCAGCCTTCTACCTTCTGTGTCTCAGTCGGCTGCCAGGCTGCCAAATTCTGACAGAGTACAGGCTTTGTAGGGATACGTTTTGCTCCATTAAAATGTGTGGGCCGTAAATAGATGGCCTGATCGAAGAGTTTGTGTTTCGTGTTGCAGTGCACTGGAGACCCAAGCCCCTGCAATACAGCAGCCACAGCCTTCACTGATGTCCTCATTAGCAGAATGGGTCTAAACTCATCCCAGATAACATGAGATGGGATTCCTGTAGGACGCTTATCAGGGTCACATTATCATGTAGTACTGTATGTGTTTATCACTAGTTATGTAGGCTGCTATAGAGGGCATCACTGAGGACCTGATATTAAATTTGTGGGGTGATCCAACAAAGCGTATTGCATGTTGCAAATATTGTGCCAGTGTAGTGGACATGAGTCGGTCATGGTCACGTGATGACGTAGCCCAACCCTCGATCTTCAAAACCAGTGTCTGCCCTCAGCCTAAGAGGGAATTTCCTGTTGGTCTAATACGTTGGTTGATCCTGGGGGAGACTCGGGTTCATATCCCGCATGTTATACCGGTTAGACCTTTTTCCAACCATATGGTAAACATATTTAATCTGTACTTAATGCAAACTGAATTTTCTGCGTTGGCATGGTGTTTTGGGAGAGTTATAAAGCAGTGGCATTTCTTCTTTCATCAGAGCATATGAGCTGCTTGGAAAACCGAAACCATGGTTTACAGTGAATCCTCCAATTCTATCAGGCCTGGTCTTTGGTTTTCTTGTCTGATATGCTATATATGCCTAGTGAGAAACATGAGCACAGTACATTCCACATACACATTCATTTTCCTGCTGGGTGGAAAATGTGGTTCTAACAGGGTTTGAATACAGAAATGAATATTGTCTCAAAACTAGCTTAGACAGAGATGAAGTATTTGTCTTTGGTCGTTGCGTATAAAGGGATCTGGGTGTGGGCCTCAGTACCAAAGGTCTTGGTCTGGACCTTGGTCTTGCCAACCAATGTCTTTGTCTGTGTCTCAACTAATGGTCTGACAGGGCCACGGTCTTGGTGGTTTCTCAATAAATGACTGAAAAACGATCTCTTGTCAGAGTTCTGTGGCTCAGAAGGAGTGACAGAGCACACTACATTTGAAGGAATTTCTATTCAGTGTCTCTTTCAGGCTGACGTTCTCTTTCCCCTTCAGGTATTCACAAAGCAATGTGCCAGTAAATTTCTAGAGCGTAGCCTTGCTTTCTGGGGCCAGAAAATCGAAAACAAAAACCAGCAGCAATATGCCTGGCAGAGCTCACCAGTCCACCACACCTGGGAGCAGTGTAGAGGATGGGCATTCACATGTCGTTGTCACAGTGAGTCACATTTGACTGGGAAGCCTTTCAAGGTTCGCAACAGCACAGCTCTGTGTAGTATCTCCACTTTGTCAGGTGCACAGAGTTCTTCCCCTCAGCACTGCTAATGCTCTCAGCGCTAATGGTGATCTTTCTCTCTCTCTCTCTCTCTCTCTCTCTCTCTCTCTCTCTCTCTCTCTCTCTCTCTCTCTCTCTCTCTCTCTCTCTCTCTCTCTCTCTCTCTCTCTCTCTCTCTCTCCCTCCCTCCCTCCCTCCCTCTCTCCTCAACGTGGTCTATCAGACATAATGTTATGCAAATGCACTGCCAACAAAGAGATTGCCTTTTTTTTTCAAGAGGTAAATTGTGATTGACGGCTAAAATAAGCACCTGCAGCTGTCTTTCTAGTAAAAGGCAAAAGCCTATCGACAGGGAAACAAACGCTGGGTAAATCAGCAAATGGCAAAAGGGGCTTCTTACAGGGAAGATGTCTCTGGGATGTAAGGGATTGGAGCTTAAATATTTATTTAGAAAGACCTGCTCCAGTTTCTCAGCTGTAACTTTCAAAGCTTTTGAGAAAAGCTATGTTTTAATCAGATGACTTCCCCCCTGACTGTATTATAAACCAACTCCAACTCTGTAGAGCATTAGCGACATCGAGTACATCACAGCAGTTTTTCCCTTTCATTAATTTCCAACATTTTTGGTGATGTTTGATGATTCTCTGTCATCAATGAATGAGCTGCTCATTTCAGTCCTAAAATCCCTGTAGGTCTGGCGCAATAAAGAGCCAGCTGATTTCGGCATTTTGTTTGATGATTCTCTGTCATCAATGAATGAGCTGCTCATTTCAGTCCTAAAATCCCTGTAGGTCTGGCGCAATAACGAGCCAGCTGATTTCGGCATTTTGTTTGATGATTCTCTGTCATCAATGAATGAGCTGCTCATTTCAGTCCTAAAATCCCTGTAGGTCTGGCGCAATAAAGAGCTGATTTCGGCATTTTGCAATAAACCCTTCAAAGTCTCTTTATTTCTGAACAATAGATTCCATCATTATTTGCTCTGAAGCAGTCACTTCCGAAGGCCTGATCAGACTTCCAGCTGTTGAGAGGGACTGGCTGTCTACCCATCATACTCTTACAAAACCACCCATTTCCCCTTCACTACAGGGTGTGCGGGTAGGTAAAGGAAAGTTGCAGAAGTATTTGTTTGGCTGAACTTCAGGATTCCACTGGGGAGAGAGAAAGAGGACGAGGAGGATAGAGAGAGGTGAAACGAAAGAGGCAGACTGGATGCACTGCAGCCACACCACTTAAAAAAAACTGGAGAGGCAAGTCAAGACATGTTTCTGTTTACTCCCAACAGACAAACAGGGGGTTCATTAGCTCCTCCAAAGCTTCACACTGTTAAGGGTAGAAGTGAACTCTCATCCTGGTCCGAATGAGTCTGATGGTCCACCAGAGACTCATCTGCTCTGTGGCTCTTTGAAGCAGACCGACCTGGAGCATGTCAGGCTCCTTGCATCCCTGTTGTTCTGCCGTACGGTGCACATATTAGGACATTCTAAATAAGACATCCAATGATGTAGCATGTATTTGTTGTCAGTCGTCTGATGTAGCTCCTAACATGTTCACCATACAGGGAGGTTGTGAGCTGCATGGGCCCCAGATGACTATCTGAATGGCTTCAGCTGAGTGTCTGCTGCCGCGCATCATTGCCCCACAGCTCTCTCCACGGCAAAAACTGACCTTGATGTCACCAAGATTAGTAAGTGTAGCAATTTATAGGGCTTTTGTCGACCTTGTTTTGGCCACTTTTACGTCAAAACACAGGAGTTGATTGATGGAATATGATTTACTGTATGTCGTTGTTTGTATGTGTTTGTTTTGTATTGCTTTACCGCCTAGTTTCCCCCCCATAAAATTATCTGCATATCACATGTACTGTATGTCTGTGCAGTGGCTTGTACTCACAGGTTCCCCAATAAAAATGACCAATTAAAAAAAGAAATGAACACATAAAATAATTTGTCTCGTGTTTCATAATTTTCCTTAGATTCGCAAGAGGCTGACGTATTTCACCGGAGAAAGCATCCAAGCAAGCGAAACAGCGCCCCTCTGTCTCTGTATGTGCAGCCCATCTATCTGATGCTGTCTGGTCAAAAATAGTATGATATTTTTGCAGCCCGTAGCATTGAATGCAAGGAAAGCCAGCAAGCATTTGGCCTCCCTTGATATATATATATATATATTTTTTTTTTTATAGCCAATCAGCGTTGAGCTAAACTGAGTGAGCTCAACTGTGTGTGGTCCTGGTGCACCAAAAAAAAAAGTGTAATGGGAAGCCAGTTTGGATTTGGGGTATCCAGCCAGGACGGGTTGTGCAGGCTCGTTGCTCGAGACCTCCAGTGTGCCTCCACGGCCCAGTGCATCCAGTGTCTCGACCAAGGAAGAGGCCACCTGTATGTCTCCCCAGCCTGGTGAGTCCTGTGCCTGCTCCTAGAACCAAGTCGCCCTCCTGTCCGGAACTGCCAGAGCCGCCATCTGTCCGGAGCTGCCAGAGCCGCCCGTCAGTCCGGAGGCGCCAGAGTTGCCCTTCACTCCAGCGCCACAAGAGTCGCCGTTCACTCCGGCGCTGCCAGAGTCGCCCTTCACTCGGGCGCCGCCAGAGTCGCCCTTCACTCGGGCGCCGCCAGAGTTACCCTTCACTCCGGCGCCGCCAGAGTCTCCCACCTGTCCGGCACCGCCAGAGTCTCCCTCCTATTTGGGGCCCGCGGTGGCGAGGGTCGCCACTCCAGAGGCACCACCTAAGTGGGCAAAGACTAAGGTGGAGTGGGGTCTACATCCCGCACCAGAGCCGCCACCACGGTGAAATGCCCACCCAGACCCTCCCCTATAGGTTCAGGTTTTGCAGCCGGAGTCCACACCTTTGGGGGAGGGGTGGGGGTGCTGTCACGTCCTGACCTTAGTTTATTTTTTATGTCTCTATTTTGGTTTGGTCAGGGCGTGAGTTGGGGAGGGCATTCTATGTTTTGTTCTAGGTTTTGTACTTCTATGTCTTTGGCCTGGTATGGTTCCCAATCAGAGGCAGCTGTCAATCGTTGTCTCTGATTGAGAACCATACTTAGGTAGCCTGTTCCCACCTGTGTTTGTGGGTAGTTGCTTTCTGTTTTTGTGTCTGCACCAGACAGAACTGTTTCGGTTGTTCTCTTTGTTGTTTTTGTTAATCAGTGTTCAGTTCCATTGATAAAAGTATGAACACGTACCACGGTGCACCTTGGTCCTCACCTTCTTCCACCAACAGCCGTTACATGAGGAGTCAGTGCCATGGACAGACACATGATATTTAGCTTACATTGGACTAAATTGTTTTTGGTATCTTAGTTGTCACTGTATTAGACAAAGCATAGGTGCTTTGATAATGTTAAAACGTTGAAGTTGAAATGGTGCTTCAATAGTACAGTTGTGGCCAAACGTTTTGAGAATGATACAAATACAAATTTGAATAAAGTCTGCTGCCTCAGTTTGTGATGGCAATTTGTATATACTCCAGAATGTTATTAATAGTCATCAGATGAATTGCAATTAATTGCAAAGTCCCTGTTTGCCATGCAAATGAACTGAATCCCCAAAAAACATTTCCGCTGCATTTCAGCCCTGCCACAAAAGGACCAGCTGACATCATGTCAGTGATTCTCTCGTTAACACAGGTGTGAGTGTTGACGAGATCAAGGCTGGAGATCACTCTGTCATGCTGATTGAGTTCGAATAACAGACTGGAAGCTTCAAAACGAGGGTGGTGCTTGGAATCATTGTTCTTCATCTGTCAACCATGGTTACTTGCAAGGAAACAAGTGCCGGCATCATTGCTTTGCACAAAAAGTGCTTCACAGGCAAGGATATTGCTGCCTGTAAGATTGCACCTAAATCAACCATTTATGGGATCATCAAGAACTTCAAGGAGAGCGGTTCAATTGTTGTGAAGAAGGCTTCAGGGCGCCCAAGAAAGTTCAGCAAGCGCCAGGACCGTCTCCTAAAGTTGATTCAGCTGTGGGATTGGGGCACCACTAGTACAGAGCTTGCTCAGGAATGGCAGCAGGCAGGTGTGAGTGCATCTGCACGCACAGTGAGGCGAAGACTTTTGGAGGATGGCCTGGTGTCAAGAAGGGCAGCAAAGAAGCCAGTTCTCTCCAGGAAAAACATCAGGGACAGAGTGATATTCTGCAAAAGGTACAAGGATTGGATTGCTGAGGACTGGGGTGAAGTCATTTTCTCTGATGAATCCCCTTTCCGATTGTTTGGGGCATCCGGAAAAAAGCTTGTCCGGAGAAGACAAGGTGAGCGCTACCATCAGTCCTGTGTCATGCCAAAAGTAAAGCATCCTGACACCGTTCATGTGTGGGGTTGCTTCTCAGCCAAGAGAGTGGGCTCACTCACAATTTTGCCTAAGAGCACAGCCATGAATAAAGAATGATACCAACACATCCTCCAAGAGCAACTTCTCCCAACCATCCAGGAACAGTTTGGTGAAGAACAATGCCTTTTCCAGCATGATGGAGCACCTTGCCATAAGGCAAAAGTGATAACTAAGTGGCTCGGGGGAACAAAACATCAATATTTTGTGTCCATGGCCAGGAAACTCCCCAGACCTTAATCCCATTGAGAATTTGTGGTCAATCCTCAAGAGGCGGGTGGACAAACAAAATCCCCCAAATTCTGACAAACTCCAAGCATTGATTATGAAAGAATGGGCTGCCATCAGTCAGGATGTGGCCCAGAAGTTAATTGACAGCATGCCAGGGCGAATTGCAGAGGTCTTGAAAAAGAAGGGTCAACATTGCAAATATTGACTCTTCACATCAATTTCATGTAATTGTCAATAAAAGCCTTTGACACTTATGAAATGCTTGTAATTATACTTCAGTATTCCATAGTAACATCTGACAAAAATATCTAAAGACACTGAAGCAGCAAACGTTGTGGAAATTAATATTTGTGTCATTCTCAAAACTTTTGGCCACGACTGTAGAGATAGCGCCAATTTCTTTTCGACTTGTGGTAACTCTCCGGCCTTTTGCCTCTTGGTAGGCCGTCATTGTAAATAAGAATTTGTTCTTAATTGACTTGCCTAGTTTATATAAGGTTAAATAAAATAAAATAACATTCTAAATCGATAGTGGTTTATTAGTCCGAATATGTCTGAAATATTAACTTGATTGACAATGCTGTAGGTCATGTAACTGTTTGTTATATGCAATATGCTTTGTGGACTCCGCCGGACAGATGTTGCTCTCCGGTTTTGTGATGAAACAAAGGCATGGTTGAATTTCTTCTGCCACTGTGTCTTCATATTGTATCGGGCTTTAGGCCTACAGTATATGTCACAGTGGCAAGGCATATGAACGAACAGGTTATAGAACAAACAACACAATTATCACAACACATCGGTTGTAATATGGCTTTTTCCCCTGGCTTGGCTTCCCCAGTGATTTTACCCACTCACTACTACTGTGTCTGTGCACTGTATCCCTTGACTACTTTACAAAGAAATAACTAAATTATTCAATACTGTCAATATATTCAGTCTGTTTGTTTCAAGCCTTTATTCTGAGTTTGTCCCGCCCTGACCTTAGAGATCCTTATTGTTTTCTATGTTTGTTTAGGTCAGGGTGTGACTCGGTGAGAGAGTGTATGTTTTCTATTTCTTTGTTTTTTTGCCAAGTGTGGTTCCCAATCAGAGGCAGCTGTTTATTGTTGTCTCTGATTGGGAATCATATATAAGTGGTCATTTTATTTTGGGGTTTTGTGGGGTCTTGTTTTCTGTGAAGTGTCTGTTACCTGACAGAACTGTTCGCTTTCGTTTTTGCTTTGTTATTTTGTTTGAGTGTTTTTTGAAAATAAAATCATGAGCACTTTCCACGCTGTGCTTTGGTCCACTCCTTTCGACGAGAGCCGTTACAGAGTTGTGACTATGTATTAGAGCAAGAAGGAAAGTAAGGGAACGGGGGATACCCAGTCAGTTGTATAACTGAATGCATTCAACTGAAATGTGTCCTCCGCATTTAACCCAACCCCTCTGATAACACACGCATTCATCACGACTGGAACTGAAAAGCTCACAAATTACAACAAAGGCCTTTTGTACTTGAATAAATCAATGTCTTTTTAATAATACGGATGATGAAAAAGAGGTCCCATTTGTTTATCAGCCTGAGCCTCATTTGACCCCTTGACAAAGAGTGTTGCCTGCTGACCATGTTATTATGCCCCAATCAGGGGTTTGCTTCAGTCTAGCTCTCTGGAGTCAGGGTAATGAGAGCTCTCTGTGAGTCGCACTTCCCTCTCATGGCACAGCAGACACTCAACTATAGTCCTGTGCATGCTGAGGACAACAGCTCCACAGTAGCTGCATCATCACAATGTAATGACAACAATGAGCTTCTTGAATGAAAGCATCCAAATAGCCTAGGTAAATGTATTAATCCAGCAGGTAGCCTAGTGGTTAGAGTGTTGGACTGGTAACTTGAAAGGTTGCAAGATCGAATAAAAATCTGTAAAAATCTGTCGTAAAAATGTCGTAAACATCTGTCGTTCTGGCCTTGAACAAGGCAGTTAACCCACTGTTCCTAGGCCGTCATTGAAAATAAGAATTTGTTCTTAACTGACTTGCCTAGTTAAATAAAGGTTAATTACTGAAGACATTGTGTTTTGATACTCCTTCTGAATCTAGTTCTACTACTGTAGCATATCCCACTGTGTCACACGTTTACGAGGTATTATTCACAAGCTCCCTGCTCATAAAAGATGTGCACACAAACTCAGCAACACACATTCCCATGCATCCCTCCTGTTTAGAAACAGAATCTAAATGGAATCCTCCCAACTGCCGCTTTGAAAATGTTGTGGCTCGGTCTGCTTTATGTTTTTCACATTCTTTCCTCATAGTGATGAGACCACATGCAAATGACAGTGAATCCCAAGGTTGTCCACAACAACAATAGAAACAGTAGCTACTGTTTATGGAGTCTGAAATCGGTCCATTGTGAATAACCATCAGATCATTTGTGTGTATGGAATAAACCGTGCTGTATCTTCTCTTAGCTTGTTGGAACTGGAATACCCGAAAGAGACAACAGCACAGGGAATAATTCAATGAGCCGTTTCAAAGGAAATCTAGGTCAGTTTGACAAACTGTGACTATGATAAGGACAAAGTCATGATGTTTCATTTCAACTACGGCCCTGTGTTTGTGTCTTTTTAGTGAAAAGGCTACTTGAGGAGCTATTCTGGGCTTCATCAAATACAAGCCCAAGACTGGGTGAAATAAGAGGTTATGCAGAGAAAAACAACGGCATTATTTTATTTCAAAGTTCTGCTCATCGTTAGTCTTCCTCCACCCAAACGCTGTCTGAATTTATTTGACAAATGAAACACAGCAACGTCAAACGTCAGCCTTGATTACATACATTTGAATGGGATTGAGAAGCAGTATTAAAACACTGAGTTGTGTACTTCAGTGCTATACTATAATCTTGATTTAGCACTGTTGCTACTTTTTATTGTGTTTGTGGAAATTCTCAACGTGATGCAGTGCAGTATGAAATCAGGTCATGAAACAACTTCCACAATACAAACCATCCTACTGGCAGGCCTTCGTCACTCATGGTCATCCATGGCTGTTTTTCATCTGTTACCATGACAACGTCCCTCTGCATTAGCCCTCCCTGCTTTCTGAATGTGCAGAACAAGGAGACCGAGGCAGACTTCTTCAGACCATCAGCAGCTGCCTTCAATGCTGCTGATCACAAACCCCAGTGATTTTACAATATCATGGAAAGAAGTGCAGTAGTTGGAAGCTTGAGATTGTGACTCATCAATATGGAATATGAACTTTAGTCACCTGTCGACTGGTCAGTTTTGGTCCATAATGTAGCCTAAACTAGATTATACATTTTTATGTTGGAAATTGGAGTGTAGAAATTTTAATAGGTATTCGTAGCCTATGACTAAATGTTGCAAAATTATTTGAACATAGTCATGGAATCACCTCTGTCGCAACAAAGGAAACACATTGGTGTCCTGATGAGAAACACAGTTAACATTACCAGCACAGTGTCACATTACCAGCACAGTACCATGCCATTAGCTACACTAAATCTCCCATTGAGGCTCTCTACTGAGGTTTCAATGTGGGCTGTAGACCTAACTCTTCCCACTGTACGTCATATACTGAGCCCACATCTCTTTCAGTGCTCCACTACTATATAGAGCAATAATGAAAATGACAGTGTCATGGTCTAGCTTATACAAGGTTAATGCTCACAATGTTGTATGTCGTATGTCTTTATTATGTCATGTTCCTATGAAATCAATATCTGCCAACACAAATGACTGAAAATTGTACTGAGTGGGGCGGCAGGGTAGCCTAGTGGTTAGAGCGTTGGACTAGTAACCAGAAGGTTGCAAGTTCAAACCCACGAGCTGACAAGGTACAAATCTGTCGTTCTGCCCCTGAACAGGCAGTTAACCCGTGGTTCCTAGGCCGTCATTGAAAATAAGAATTTGTTCTTAACTGACTTGCCTAGTTAAATAAAGGTAAAAAAAAAAAAAATTAAAATAAAATAAAAAACACCTACTGCAAAAAAACAGATCAATTCACTCGTCGTCAAAAGGAATATGGCCGTGGAAAGAATTCAACACTTGCCAGATTCTACAGGAACTGTCAATGTTGTGCGTACTGGGAGTGGACCTCAGACTCCTGGAGCAGACCAGCCACCACCGGCCTGAGGAGAGACACATGGAACGAGGGGTTAATATGGTAATCGGGGGGAAGCTGTAACCTGTAACATACCTCGTTCACTCTCCTCAGGACTTTAAATGGCCCCACAAACCGTGGGCCCATCTTCCGGCAGGGCAGACGGAGGGGCAGGTTTCGGGTCGAGAGCCAGACCCTGTCCCCCAGTGTGAACACCGGGGCCTCACTGCGGTGACGGTCTGCGCAGGTATTTTGCCGTGGCGCGGCCTGCTGGAGGTGTCCATGGGCGGCCTCCCATGTCTCCTCCGCGCGCCTGAACCAATCGTCCACTGCAGGAGCCTCGGTCTGACTCTGATGCCACGGTGCCAGAACCGGCTGGTACCCCAATACACACTGAAAGGGGGAGAGGTTATTGGAGGAGTGGCAGAGCGAGTTCTGTGCCATCTCTGCCCAGGGCATGAACGCCGCCCACTCCCCCGGCCGGTCCTGGCAATAGGACTGCAGAAACCTACCCACATCCTGGTTAACTCTCTCCACCTGCCCGTTACTCTCGGGGTGGAAACCTGAGGTAAGGCTGACCGAGACCCCCAGATGTTCCATGAATGCCCTCCAGACTCTCGAAGTGAACTGGGGACCTCGATCAGACACTATATCCTCAGGCACCCCGTAGTGCCGGAAGACGTGTGTAAACAGGGCCTCCGCAGTTTGTAGGGCCGTAGGGAGACCGCGCAGAGGGAGGAGATGACAGGACTTAGAGAAACGATCCACAGCGACCAGGATCATGGTGTTTCCCTGTGAGGGAGGAAGATCCGTGACCAAGGCCGTTGTGGAACGGGTAAGGGATGTAGCTCACCTCTGGGCAGGTGTCTAGGAGCCTTACACTGGGTGTCCCCCTGAGCAGGAGGAAACATAAACCCTCACGTCCCGAGCCAAGGTGGGCCACCAGTACTTCCCAGTCAGACAGCGCACCGTCCAACCGAGCCCCGGATGACCAGAGGAGGATGATGTGTGGGCCCAATAGATCAACTGGACACGGACAGCAGACGGAACGTACTGACGCCCGACGGGACACTGGAGTGGAGTGCTCAATGTCCGCGTCCAGCTCCCACACTACCGCCGCTACCAGGCAGGAGGCCGGGAGAATGGGAGTCTGATCCATGGGCCGCTCCTCTGTGTCATACTGCCGGGACAGTGCGTCTGCCTTCACATTCTGGGAACCTGGTCTGTAGGAAAGGGTCAACACAAAACGGGTAAAGAACATGTTATGAGCGTATTCTCTCACAGCCCTGAGTTGAAGACAAGGGTTTAGCCATCTTGGAATTAACAACATTTCCAATAACTTTATTTTCATTAATCTAATTTCTTCTTAACTTTTTGCTTAATTAAGGAGAGACATCAGAAATAGTGCAAGAACATTTCCAATAACTTTTTGGAGGAATAGCAACTTTGCTTAACTTTCTTCTTAGGTCTATAGTTAAGGAAAAAATGTCAGTTAAGAATACAAGGTTTTGTGAATCTGGGCCCAGGTTGCCATTATGGTAACCTAAAGCAACAGAAATGTTTTCTCCCTCGCTGCCTTAAAAGGTTCCATGTGCCATAGGAAGACCTAGTGAACATTTATACCGGCTACATACGCCCCACCTTGGAGGATGCCGCTCCTGCTTGGCACAGCTCACTGACCAAGGCCCAGTCTGATGACCTGGAGCATATTCAGAAGAGAGCATGCTGCACCATCCTAGGAGGATACTTCAGTTATACTTAGGCAATTCAGACCCTGTCCCTACCTCAGCTTCATGGAAGACGGACACGACTCTGCACTGACTTCGCTGTGAGCCTCCTAAAATATCAATTCAGAGATTGCCTACCCCTTGACCGAATCACAGTGACAGGCAGGAACATCCGCAGCCAAAACAAACTGACTACACCAAAGTAAAAATTAAACAAAAAATGGTTTGACTTTGCCTGTGACTCTTAGCTGTAGTCTCAGGCCAGTCTCACATTATGGGCCAAGTGAGACTAACACTATACCCAAACTGGGCGCTCGCGTGCGTCCACATGGGCCATCGTGCGCATCGTGCGCAAAAGATTTTGTTCCCCGACACCAAAAGCGATTATGACACGCAGGTTGAAATATCAAAACAAACTTTGAACCAATTATATTAATTTGGGGACAGGTTGAAAAGCAATGAACATTTATGCCAATTTAGCTAGCTAGCTTGCAGTTTGCTAGCTAGTTTGTCCTGGGATATATACGTTGAGTTGTTATTTTGCCTGAAATGCACAAGGTCCTCTACTCCGACAATTAATCGATACATAAAACGGTCAACCGAATTGTTTCTAGTCATTTCTCCTCCTAGGCTTTTTCTTCTGGACAAGAGGAATACCTATGTGAGAATGCTGTTCATCGACTACAGCTCGGCATTCAACACCATAATAGTACCCTCCAAGCTCGTCATCAAGCTCGAGACCCTGGGTCTCGACCCCGCCCTGTGCAACTGGGTACTGGACTTCCTGATGGGCCGCCCCCAGGTGGTGAGGGTAGGCAACAACATCTCCACCCCGCTGATCCTCAACACTGGGGCCCCACAAGGGTGCGTTCTGAGCCCTCTCCTGTACTCCCTCTTCACCCACGACTGCGTGGCCACGCACGCCTCCAACTCAATCATCAAGTTTGCGGACAACACAACAGTGGTAGGCTTGATTACCAACAACGACGAGACGGCCTACAGGGAGGAGGTGAGGGCCCTCGGAGTGTGGTGTCAGGAAAATAACCTCACACTCAACGTCAACAAAACGAACTCTTTTCGGACTTCATTCGTTTTGAAATCCCACTCCCCAAACAAACCCATGTAACCAGAAAGCTTCTCTCAAGGGAAAACAGTTTCTAGATTGAGCCAGATTGCTCTCCCAGCACCCTTTCCCCACTGTATGATGCACATGGATGTGACTGTGGGTGTAGGGCCTGAGTAAATCATGTATCCATCTGAGCCAGCAGCACTGTGAGGGATGGAGGAAGGAAGGAAATGGTTGTAATCGGGGTAACTTTTCTGTTTTCCAAAGTGGAGGCGAAGTCAATCAGCTCTGGGGAGATGACAGCCAATGAATGCAGAGAGAGAGAGAGAGAGAGAGAGGGAGCGAGAGGTGCTGTGTGTTCTGCACTTTCTGTTGAATTTGAGAGAGAAGGAATACATGTATGTTACATGACTGTCCACTGTCAAACTTCCTTTCATCATTTATTTTATCTCTGTTGCACTGTTGCAGATGCAATGCTATACAAAGAAAATTGTCAAATCAATTACAAACTCTTGAAGGGCAGACCACCTGGAAAATTGCACACTCCTTTTCTTCTTTGCTACCGTTTTCTGTCAATGTTGGTGTATCTGGCAATATGAAATGAGCCCATTGCAACTAATGGAAGAAGTGTGTTTACAATACAGTTTTACAAGGGTCTACGAAAGGGCAAAGTTGTATATTTAAAGTCTGTTTATTGAAGCAGCTAGCCTGGACAGCATCAATGTTCTCACACTCGTTCAGTAGTTCATGCTGCAGTGTTTTTGCAGGGCTGGTGAGAAGTTAAGTTTGCATCGAGAGTCCATTTCCAACAATGCAGAGTAAAAGATAAGATAGAAATCGAATCAAATTTTATTTGTCACATACACCGAATACAACAGGTGTAGATCTTACAGTGAAATGCTTACTTACAAGCCCTTAACCAACAATTGCTTTAAGAAGTTTTAAGAAAAAAAGTGTTCAGTAAAAATGTCAAATAAAAGTAACGAATAATTTAACAGCAGCAGTAAAATAACAATAGCGAGGCTATATACAGGGGGTACCGGTACAGAGTCAATGTGCAGGGGCACCGGTTAGTCGAGGTAATTGAGGTAATATGTACATGTAGGTAGAGTTCAAATGACTATGCATAGATAATAACAGAGAGTAGCAGCAGCGTAAAAGAGAGGTCTGGGTAGCCCTTTGATTAGCTGTTCAGGAGTCTTATTTCTTGGGGGTAGAAGCTGAAGCCTTTTGGACCTAGACCTGGTGCATTGGTACAGAGAGAACAGTCTGTGGCTTGGGTGACTGGAGACTTGGGCCTTCTTCTGACACCGCCTGGTACAGTGGTTCTTCCTTTAAAAGTTTTGAACTTATGCCGCTACCATTTTGTGGTAGATGGTGGCATATTGTGGTAAATTGTGTCATTCTGGCAACAATGGCTGACACTTAAATAACGTGCCATAGAATTATGCGGCATCTTGCAAGCTGTGCTGCAGTACGCCACCACTTTTAAAGGAAGAACCACTGTATAGAGGTCCTGGATGGCAGGGAGCTCGACCCCAGTGATGTACTGGGCGATACGCACTACCCTCTGTAGTGACTTGCGGTCGGATGCCAAGCAGTTGCCATACCAAGCGGTGATGCAGTCAGTCAAGATGCTCTTGATTGTGCAGCTGTAGAACTTTTTGAGGATCTGATGTCCCATGCCAAATATTTTCAGCCACCTGTCGTGCCCTCTTCACACCTGTGTTGGTGTGTTTGGACCATGATAGATCCTTAGTGATGTGTTGCACTGAGGAACTTAGAGCTTAGGGCATAAAAATTCCTAATATTGAGTTGTGCCCCCTTTGTCTGCAGAACAGCCTCAATTTGTCAGGGCATGGACTCTACAAGGTGAGGAAAGCATTTCAAAAGGTTGCTGGCCCATATTGACTCCAATGCTTCCAACAATTGTGTCAAGTTGGCTGAATGTCCTTTGGGTGGTGGACCATTCTTGATACACACGGGGAACTCTTGAGCATGAAAAATCCAGCAGCGTTGCAGTTCTTGACACACTCACACCTGACAGCTAATACCATATCCTGTTCAAAAGCACTTCAATATTTTCTCTTGCCCATTCACGTTTTGAATGGCACACACACACAATCCATGTCTCAATTGTCTCAAGGCTTAAAAATAATTCTTTAACCTGTCTCCTCCTCTTCATCTACTCCGATTGAAGTGCATTTTATTGAAGTGGACGTCAATAAGGGAATATAGCTTTCACCTGGATTCACCTTGTTAGTCTATGTCATGGATAGAGCAGGTGTTCTTAATGTTTTGTTCACTCAGTGTATATTTATTCATTTAGCAGGTGTTCTTATCACACCCTAATGCCATCAGACTTCTGATACCGATGCAGGGTAAAGGGGGGGGGACAAAATGTGAACCGCTATAAAAAAAATGATAAAGAAAAGTTTTTCGTATTTTGAAAACAATTACAAAATACATTGGTATAGTTCGGCCCAGTGTAATTCAAATGACAAAATACTTCATTGTGTATTTCAAATACATGTAACAGAAATACTACCCATCTCTGGGTATTCATAGTGAGACAGCACAGCGCAGGGAGAGGGCAGACCAGACATGGTGGTTCCTTGGTGTTCTGGGTTGTGTTTTCTCAGTCCTACTGTGCTGTCTGTCCGTATTCAGGCAGGAGGCCTGTTACACTGTTCTGACGCTGTTATTGTTACCATTTATTCCAATGAATAAATGTTATTCCTAATCTTTTCTGGGGAATCGTAAGTGTATACAACACTTTGCTGGGCCCATGCGGACAGACTTGAATGTAATATGAATACTACAAGAGCAACATGTTTTCTGTGTGAACATGATTCAGATAGTCACGACAAACATTTGTTCCTCATTTTTATTTGGGTTGAGTGGAATGTCGGTTCCAGTGAATTTGTTTGAATAACATGTTCCCACCTCATGAGATTCTACCCTCCAGTGGAATGTTCCCGGTCGACATCATCCCGATTCCCGATGCAGTTAGACCTGATTCCCGGCATTACATTTCCATGGCACAGCATTTCAGTAACATGAACAGCATGTCAATCTAAGGGCAGTGAGTCCACATCGATGGAACAGTAGTGGAGAGGGTAGCAAGTTTTAAGTTCCTCGGCGTACACATCACAGACAAACTGAATTGGTCCACTCACACAGACAGCATCGTGAAGAAGGAGCAGCAGCGCCTCTTCAACCTCAGGAGGCTGAAGAAATTCGGCTTGTCACCAAAAGCACTCACAAACTTCTACAGATGCACAATCGAGAGCATCCTGGCGGGCTGTATCACCGCCTGGTACGGCAACTGCTCCGCCCACAACCGTAAGGCTCTCCAGAGGGTAGTGAGGTCTGCACAACGCATCACCGGGGGCAAACTACCTGCCCTCCACCTCCACCACCCGATGTTACAGGAAGGCCATAAAGATCATCAAGGACATCAACCACCCGAGCCACTGCCTGTTCACCCCGCTATCATCCAGAAGGCGAGGTCAGTACAGGTGCATCAAAGCTGGGACCGAGAGACTGAAAAACAGCTTCTATCTCAAGGCCATCAGACTGTTAAACAGCCACCACTAACATTGAGTGGCTGCTGCCAACACACTGACACTGACACTGACTCAACTCCAGCCACTTTAATAATGGGAATTGATGGGAAATGATGTAAATATATCACTAGCCACTTTAAACAATGCTACCTTATATAATGTTACTTACCCTACATTATTCATCTCATATGCATACGTATATACTGTACTCTATATCATCGACTGCATCCTTATGTAATACATGTATCACTAGCCACTTTAACTATGCCACTTTGTTTACATACTCATCTTATATGTATATACTGTACTCGATACCATCTACTGTATCTTGCCTATGCTGCTCTGTACCATCACTCATTCATATATCCTTATGTACATATTCTTTATCCCCTTACACTGTGTATAAGACAGTAGTTTTGGAATTGTTAGTTAGATTACTTGTTGGTTATTACTGCATTGTCGGAACTAGAAGCACAAGCATTTCGCTACACTCGCATTAACATCTGCTAACCATGTGTATGTGACAAATAAAATTTGATTTGATTTGATTTGATTCTTTGAACTTCATATGGCAATTGGCAACTAACTTTCATAAGGTGTATTACCACCACAGACCTCCGTTTATCTTTCAGTCACCCACGTGGGTATAACCAATGAGGAGATGGCACGTGGGCAAATGCTTCTAAAAGCCAATGAGGAGATGAGAGAGGCAGGACTTGCAGCCCGTTTTGCACGACAGATAGAAGCAACTTCTATTTTAGCGCCTGGCAATGCAGACGCTCATTGATGTGTGCGAGCAGTGTGGGTGCAATGATTGAATAACATGTATGTGTACATTTATTTTGCAATGCTCGTGCACACGAGCAACACAAGCGGTGTGGTCAGCATGTAAGCGTTAGATCAACTGTAAGGGAAGTCATTGAGTGAAGAACAGGATGATGACAGGCACTCCACTCACAATAGACCTCAAATGTTTGTTCTGGTTGTGTATAAATATTCAAGATGAACGCCGTTTAACTCACGTTGAATTCTCTCTGGAGCTCATTACTCTGGTCTGGTCTCCATGGGATAGAGAACACCACAGGGAAAAGGTGGAAACATAAAACACGGGTGATTTTGACACACAAATACGTTTGGACGTACCACACCCAACTGAATAAGGAATGTGTATAAGACATGTCACACCGTGTCCAAAGGCACTCCCAATCCACCAACGATTGTCACTCTTAATAAGAGTCACTGCTCATTGACATCAAATAAAATGTTCATCCCAAATCACTGAGCTACTAGAGATGTTGCTCTTCATCCACAATCTGTAAAGTCTCCCAGCTCCCTCTTTTAGTTAAAGGTTTACAGATGAAGAGATGCTTCCTGGCACAGAGGAGCCAACTGTACTGCTGGAATACATAGCCCCTGAATTAGCCCTGCGGCTACATATTAGTGTGCACACATGAGGTTTCTGCTTGTTAGTCTGCTTCCGTATACAATAAGTAGCACAGTGGGCTGAGACCATCTCCAAGACAGGCTATGCCATATAATGAGCTCTCTATGTATTAGGACTATTTGCCATGATATTTGGGAACGTTTTTGACCTATTACAGTGGATTGCAAGTTGTAACCTTGAATCACAAGTGTCACCATATGCAGTAACACTGCTTGCATCTACAGAAAAAAAAAGCTCACAGAAAAATCTTCACACACATTTGACATTTTCCAAAGTGGGTTCACACACAGAGCTCAAAGAACAGCTTGTTGGTGTATCAGCACATGGATATTGGTTTGAAAACCTGTTCATTTGCTTTGCAATCCAGATTGCCTCATTGCTTAATTAATAGTGTGTAATTACAGCAGTATGGCAGATATTGGAGAGGGGAAAAAACAGGGAAAAGGTCCTCTTTGAGCAATCTTCTGGGTTTGATGAGACAGATTTACTGTGAAAAGTAAATGTCAAAATAATGTGAAGTAGGACACATTTCAGATGCTCTGCTTGTTTCCCCAGTTGTACGCAATAGTATCATGTGCCTACCCCTTCATAATACATCACAACTGTATGGTCAAGTCGTTGACAGATAATGCATGATGATGACCATCTCTCAAGATACACTATTATCATTGTATTCATCTTATTATTCATCTTATTGAATAAAATAGGTTTATATAAAAAGAGCCAGGTTTGGTGTTGCATGTTATGGTCAATCCTCTTTAAGATATTTTGGAGGTCTTTGGAAAACTGGGGCATCAAGCGAGCCAATGTCTCTGTCTGCTTGTAAACAGATTGGGTTTCTCAGCAAGCATCTGTACAAGACTCTTTCGGGCATTTGGCTCACTGAAACTGAGCAGAAAAAAAAACACATCTGAAGAGTTGTTCATTCTCTGCGTGTGACAAATGCAATATAAAGCAAACCAATTGTTACGAGCAGAAAGATGTCTGATTCATGTGTTGTTATGATGTTGATGTTGTCGTTCGGACAACTTGGATTATTTGACTATCTGACAAAGGGTCAAACAAAAAATATTCAACCTTTGGACATGAACAATTCTGAAAAAGAGAAGGCTTGTTAAATTCATTATTGTGGCATTGTGAAGAAATGAAAGAAACAGTGAATAGGAAATGGATTGTTCTGATCGTGATGAACGTACAGTAGGTGAAAGAGGATCCAGACCCCCGACAACACGATCATTAGCACCCGCCCTCAGGTCAAATAGATCAGGGAGAATAAGCCTCCCACAACGGCTTCATATACAATTTTTGTTTAAGTCATAAGAATAGATGATTGTAATTGCCTTGTTATTACATTTGAAGGTTCGAGTTAGGAAATTAGTTAGATGACTCTTAAGTTTCCAAATGACTTGTTTCCTGTTTAAATACAGTATCTCAGCAATAGAGATGTGACGCGAGGAAGAAAAACATTAAAATGTCACAAGCACATATTTTATATTCCAAATTCACAGGCAGCTATTTATAGTCTGTCATTGAAAAGGATGTGTCTGCACCTCAAAGGAAGGCTAATCCATCAACGTCTTCCTGCATTAATAAAATCTGTTACGAGGCATGAATTCCGGGCCTGGTTTCGGAGGCTGAATTGGAAGTGCCGCCATCCAGTCCTGATCTCTGAATACTGCAGACTGCCAGACAAGACAGGTCCATTGTCCCAGTGTTAGAAGCCTGAAAGGTCAGCTAATGCAGACAGCTGGCTGAGAATAAAAAATGGAGCTTCATAGTGTGTCCAAGATGAGGCAGTAATTCTTCAAAGTGAAAATACCAGGGACATAAGCCAGGATGAATAGAGACAGCATTTCATGCCTTTACGCTTTTGTTGGTCTAAAACTTGGTGAAGCGTACTGAGATGGGAGGGGGAAGAATAGAAACTCAGCATGGGGCCATGCAAAAACTTAATACACCATAAGGAAAATTGTAGAGGAACAACTGACACCGACAAAAGAATTGAAGGAGAGCGATAGAGAGAAAGAGAGAGAAAGAGAGAGAGAGAGAGAGAGAGAGAGAGAGAGAGAGAAAGAGAGAGAGAGAGAACGAAAGACAAAATCCTTGATTGAAGTGCCTGTCAGTATTGGGTTCTGGCACCTGGAAGCGTTGTCCTGGGGATAAGGTAGGATTAGCACCCAAGCCCATCAGTGCCTTCGCTGCTTCGCCTGGAGGTCTGGCTGAGGAAGCTGACTGTGGTTCAGGCTGCGCTGCAGATGCATACGTACAGATGGAACCACGTCCACATCCCTTTGGGCATACTGATTCTGCTCAAGTCAGCACAGCAAGAAAACATTCACCCATTACAAACTTTGCCAGAGAAATTACTACTGAGACAGGAATTACTGTTGATTGGATGCATGTCAATACCGAGGGTTTTCACAGTGTGGAAGTTGTTTTGCTGACAACATGTAATTAATTCATTCACATGAGCTTTAAGATATTTGATACTCCTGTGTAGTTGTTTAGTGCAAAAGTCATGTTAGAGTCAAATACAATTGACTGCTTTGATAGAGCGTTTGTACTTCGACACAGCACCTCGGTTGTCCAAGAAATAAGTTAGGCATAATTGTTATCATTCCAACTGAGATTAGAAAATGACCTCCACGCTGTAAATTGCGGTTGATATTGACATTCTATGACTAAGTTGACAGAACCATTTGAAAATCACAATTACATTTGAAAGGGAGCTGTGATTGAGCTGTGAAGTCAACCTGATCTGATCTCCACCCAGATGGCCTAAATTACAGTCATCAGAAGAAGAGACATCTCTTGCGCATGAGCCAATTTGAATCACATATAAACGGGCTTGTAATTTCACAAGCAAGTTCTATAATTCTACAGCTGCAGGATTGCAGTTCCGTGGGTTGGAAATGAGGTTGTGTGTGGCTGATACATTGAGGTAATGGTAAGTGAGAGAGAAGCAAAATAGAGGAGGATAAAATCGTGACATCAGTCAGGGTGTGACAGAGATGTTGAGTCTGGGAGCGTTGTTACTACGCTCCTCTCAGTCGAGTTTATATTTCACCTTGTGACACGTCAATAATTCAACAGTGCGACACGGTCTATCCTGCTTGTGAAAACAAGTCATCCATCAACATTACCGGCTCACAGGCAAGATAGATGAAATATGGATGGAGTGTGGACTTGACTCTGACAAGTGGTGATATCAGTGAAAACACAGATTAGAATACAGAAAAAGTGGTGTTTTACAAGCTGTCAGTTCGATGTAAAAATATATATATATTTGCCCGCGTTACAGATGGCTATATCATTCCTCTAATACAGGACTAGTAAAGGCCGATTGCACTACTTCTGTGAAAAAAAATAGTATTTTTTTATTGATTAATATATATATTTTTATTATGATTTTACAGGGGGTGCTGTCGTACCCTCAGCATCCCTACTTCCTGTTTATTTAACCAGGCAAGTCAGTTAAGAACAAATTCTTATGTACAATGACAGCCTACCCTGGCCAAACCCTGAACCGGACGACGCTGGGCCAATTGTGTGGCGCCATATGGGACTCCCAATCATAGCCAGTTGTGATACAGCCTGCAATCAAACCAGGGTCTGTAGTAACGCCTCTAGCACTGAGAGACAGCGCCACTCAGGAGCCCTGTGAATATGCTTCACATTGGAAAAACAACCTTCTTCACTCCAAATCAGACGGACATTTTTCCAAAGTTTAAATTGCCTCTGTTCAACTCTGTTAAATGAATGGTGTCCAAAACTGTTGATCAATCCAGTCTGTTCCCTCAAGGTGTCTCTTCAAACATAATTTATGTCTGTGAAGGTGAAACTCAGTTATGTGACTGTGCGTCATCAATCAAAATTTAATGAACTAATTTGATAGCATGAAATGAATGATAATATACTATAGGGTCAGGTTTGTGGGGATCTCATGTGGGTGTGCATTATGCAAACCGATTCCTTTTTAACATGCAAACCATACATTACAGTGTGTAGGTCATGCATCCTAACTAAAATTCTACATTAAAAAACATCAGAGATCTAATGTTCAACAGAATCTTCAGCATCGGGATCATAACTCTCATGAACCAATTTTGTAAAAGGTAATGAACTTTAGTAAGCGCCACACATCTGCATAGTCCAGAACTGGTCCCCTAAGATTCTGATCCATCACTCATCTTGTATGGTTTGAAGCATCAGGAAAGGAGAGCCTTAGAAAGGGAAGGAGAGCCTTAGTTCTGCTGACCATTTCCCACGGGACAAATGTCAGCTTATAACATGAGGAGCTGAATTTTCAATGGAACACAGAAATGATAAATGATAGGCCAAACATCACAGCTCTAGGACTAAACTTTATTATGACGGTTTAAAAACCACTCCTTTCAACAGGGGTTTTTGGTTTACGATAAAGCCCATTGTAGTATGCTACATTCTTCAACATAAATTGGGGTTTACCTCTGAATGTTAAATATTAATGAAAAGTGTAAAACCTCAAGGATTGCATGATTTATTGGTGTATACATGCAAACACCATTTATTAAAGGGGTTGCTGAACCTTGGAGATTACAAGGATGCCTTCACTTAGCATTCATGGTTGAACATTCCTCATGGTTACATTATGTAATATGTATCCCCAACAGATCCATTCTTCCCAGACGGCATGCATAGTTCAACAGCAGGAGGCTTCATACAGATGATGGATCTTATTTTGATCACCCTGTTGCAGGAGAACTTTCTTTCAACCCCTTCAAAATTGTCCATGAATTGTAATCCACATAATAATTCACATTTCCTGTTCCCGTTTTTCCTGCTATAGCAAACTGACTCAAATGAAGATCCTACATCGGTATACTGTAGCTCTAGCTGTAATCTCCAGTTTCCATACGTACCTCTAGTGGTAATCCTTCTTGTCCAGCACGGCCTCATTGGCCTGTATCTGCCCAGGCATGCTTATCTCCCCTGGTCCACATGTATGCACATTTACTCATGTGCAGCGGTTTACTTCCATGACCAAATATTCATACAGTATGTCACATCCATCCATCCAGTGTTTGTGTTTACCTGGGATAGCTATGGATTGGTTGGCGCTCGGGGCACAGATGTTTTCCAGAGGTAGCCTGACTCCTCTTTACCACAGCTGGAAGGAGGGCCATTTGTCTTTACTGATCATGGTCATGTACTCAATTCAATGAAGTCTTTTCACTGGCACACTCAGTGTCAAGTTTGCCAACCCTTTCTTCCATGATATTTTCCCACGATCCTCACTTTAATAACCTGTTTGATGCATCTCAAGCCTCTTGTATGGGTGTTAATGAAACACCACATAGAATTGGAGAGCAGCCACCATTCCTACTCCAGGCTCCGCTCCACTCCTCTTCTCCCTGTATGGGGAAAAAGACAAAAGAAGAGAGGGAATAGAGAACAAGTCATCTTATCAAAGATCAAGCGTTGAGCGTCGAAAGCGCTGTTGAAAACCCTGTGTGCTCAGCTGTTGTACTGTGATCATTTGAGTGTACAGATGATGGCAAGCCGTGACACCATAGGCCTCTGTGGAGGTCCGGATGCTACTCCTACACCCCTTCATCATCCCCTTCAGCTTCACCTATCCCAACACAGAGACCACGACAGAGCACAGATGATGGGAAAAGAAGAAGACGAGCAGTCGGAGTGGATATCAAGCAGAACGGGAACGGAAGCAATTTACCCCGGATTGTCCTCCTGTCCAGTTTTACAACGTGCTCCTTGAAAAAGGTATCCATCGCCATGTCTGTTTGCAGCCCTCGAAAGTCAGCTAATTGACACATCACTTGGCATTATTCCACAGACAGCATAGAGAAGCCAAAAGAGCAGCAAACTGACCAGAATCATTGCCTCGCCTATAACCCCCTCTGTAGATACAGTGAGCTCCAAAAGTATTGGGACAGTTGACACATTTGTTGTTGTTTTGGCTCTGTACTCCCAGCACTTTGGATTTGAAAAGATACAATGGCTGAGGTTAAAGTGCAGACTGTCAGCACTAATTAGAGGGTATTTTCATCCATATCTGTTTGTTTTGGTTGTGTTTCAGATTATTTTGTGCCCAATAGAAACGAATTGTAAATAATGTATTGTGTAATTATGTTTGTAAATAACTTTTATTGTAAATAAGAATATGTTTCTAAACACTTCTACGTTAATGTGGATGCTACCATGATTATGGCTAGTCCTGAATGAATCGGGAATAATGATGAGTGAGAAAGTTACAGATGCTATATCGTACTCTCAAGACTTGCTAACCTCTCACCATTAAAATAACGGGAGGTTAGCATATTTCAGAGGGTATGATATCTGTGCGTCTGAAACTTTCTGACTAAAAGGCATTTTTGGCCTCTCTACAGTACCACTCAACAGCCTTATTTTCTCATACACACTGCTACTCTGACTACCTGCCACGAGAACAGTGGTCTATGAAAGGCTGCTATTTCACCCCCAGTCTGGGAGGTTGTGACCTCTATCAGAAGGAGGATAATGCCATAATAATGCAATGACGGTCTGCACTGCTGCTGGACCATTACATTTCACGGAGGGTTAGAAAGGTCAGCACTCATTGGTATTCGCGTGATAAGGTTTGCTAAGACGTCATTTTCTATGAAGAGTTTATTTTATTTGACATTTCCCAATACCTAATGTTTAACACTAGAACCGCCATAGGCCGACGGCCACTGACGTTACATTTTTTAAATAGAAAAAAACATTTGCAAAAAAGAAGCAATGTCCTGTTTGGTTGTCAGAATTTTCAATTCACAAGCAGAAAAATATTAAGAGGCTATTTACTTCTTTTTTTTACCTTAACGGGCCAAGACAAATGTGTCAGAAGGAGTTGATACTAAGGTGCTGACGTGTCTCTCTCTTATCTAACTGAATTAATGATGTCAATGAATGAATGGGTGATAGAAACAGATCATTGCGCACATGACTTCCTGACTGAATTTGAATGAACTGAATGATGAGGGTGAAGAGGAGGATGAAGAGGGTGAATGAATTTAGAACAACAGTGTAAGAATTGTGGCCACAGTGCGTACTGCTCTAAATCCTGATCCTCCTTTACCCTGAGAAAAATACAAATATTTTTTGTTTCTACTTTGTCAGGAGAAGCTGTAACGGGACTGTATTAATTACTATAACTCTAGTACTAATCGAATCTACAAATAAAATGCATCAAAGGTATTACACTGTCATGTTTTTATTGTACGAGAAATTAAATACAACAAACATCCTTTACTATCTGGTTTTATATTTTCAGAAATATTCATTTGTGGGCCGTCTAATTATTTTACTATGAAAGGCTGGAAATAATATAATCTCCCCTCGGTGAGAGTCAAGTCAGACGGTGAGAGTCAAGTCAGACAGTGAGTATAACTCGTCAAGTTCACAAAGGCAAACCGCACCAAACCGACTGCGATCCTCTGCCTCCGATGTCTGAGCCTCGCAGGAGAAAAAGCCGAACCTGGGAGTCTTGGAAGAATGGCACGGTTTGGGTAGGAAAGAGCGTCAAGAGCGCATTTGACCTGCGCCTCCTTTTCATTTCTACTGTGTCAAAAAAAGCTGTAACTGGACTTTATTACTCACTATAATGCTACTCTACTTGTTGTTTATGCATACAATTGTTTTTCCTCTGGGCTATTTATAAAATGTTGTTGCTTAGTCCTACTTTTAAAGTAAATCCTTTGACCTGTGCGCCTTGCTGGTTGACAGTCTCTTTTTAGTTTCTACTGTTTCTACTGTAACTGGACTGTATTACTTACTATAACTCTAGTACTAGTCAAATCTACAAATGAAATCAATCAAATGTGCGTCACGTGAGTGGGTTGAGTCACTGATGTGATCTTCCCGTCTGGGTTGGCGCGCCCCCCCCTGGGCTATACTCGGCCTTGTCTCAGGATGGTAAGTTGGTGGTTGAAGATATCCCTCTAGTGGTGTGGGGGCTGTGCTTTGGCAAAGTGGGTGGGGTTATATCCTTCCTGTTTGGCCCTGTCCGGGGGTGTCCTCGGATGGGGCCACAGTGTCTCCTGACCCCTCCTGTCTCAGTCTCCAGTATTTATGCTGCAGTAGTTTATGTGTCAGGGGGCTAGGGTCAGTTTGTTATATCTGGAGTACTTCTCCTGTCCTATTCGGTGTCCTGTGTGAATTTAAGTGTGCTCTCTCTAATTCTCTCTTTCTCTCTTTCTTTCTCTCTCTCGGAGGACCTGAGCCCTAAGACCATGCCTCAGGACTACCTGACATGATGACTCCTTGCTGTCCCCAGTCCACCTGGCCGTGCTGCTTCTCCAGTTTCAACTGTTCTGCCTCATTATTATTGGGCCATTCTGGTCATTTATGAACATTTGAACATCTTGGCCATGTTCTGTTATAATCTCCACCCGGCACAGCCAGAAGAGGACTGGCCACCCCACATAGCCTGGTTCCTCTCTAGGTTTCTTCCTAGGTTTTGGCCTTTCTAGGGAGTTTTTCCTAGCCACCGTGCTTCTACTCCTGCATTGCTTGCTGTTTGGGGTTTTAGGCTGGGTTTCTGTACAGCACTTTGAGATATCAGCTGATGTACGAAGGGCTATATAAATACATTTGATTTGATATTACATTGTAATGTTTTTATTTGAAGAGAAGCAAAAATAGGCAAGGCCTAGGTCTTGCAGTAGCATATTCATTTGTAGTATAAAACATATCCCTACATGTACTTCAAAATATATGACACAGAACTTTTTCAAAATAAACTAAATATTCTTAAGACACGACTACATTCATTCCATATGTTTTTTTTAATGGTATTTACTTAGGTTGACAACACAGTAGATGCATCTGATGCGTATGCTAATAGTGACAGCTGACAATGTTCTCTAGCAGAGACCTGAATTGCTAAAAGGCAAAGTGGTTTGAGTGTTAATGTCTTCATGTGGAAAATAAGATACAATTAGGCTCACACCTGGAGCCCGTACAGAAATGTGCATCATTAGTTAGCATAAACCCATCTCGCCAAGCAAGCCACACATGCAGGCAAGCACAACCAAACATACACACACTCCAAAAGGTGCCCAGAGTGATACAGCAGCTCCTCACATAGGTAACACATCCGCTACATACAGTCGAAGTCGGAAGTTTACATACACGCAGGCTATAGTCATTAAAACCCGTTTCTCAACCACTCCACAAATTTCTCGTGAACAAACTACTGTTTTGGCAAGTCGGTTCAGACATCTACTTTGTTTACGACACAAGTATATTTATCCAACAATTGTTTACAGACAGATGATTTCACTTATACATCGCTGTATCACTATTCCAGTGGGTCAAAAGTTTACATACACTAAGTTGACTGTGCCTTTAAAAAGCTTGGAAAAATTCCAGAAAATTATGTCAATGCCTTCTGATAGGCTAATTGATATAATTTGAGTCAATTGGAGGTGTACCTGTGGATGTATTCCAAGGCCTACCTTCAAACTCAGTGCCTCTTTGCTTGACATCATGGGAAAATCAAAAGAAATCAGCCAAGACCTGGTAGACCTCCACAAGTCTGGTTCATCCTTGGGAGCAATTTACAAATGCCTGAAGGTACCATGTTCATCTGTACAAACAATAGTACGCAAGTATAAACACTATGGGACCACGCAACCGTCATACCGCTCAGGAAGGAGACGTGTTTTGTCTCCTAGAGATGAGCGTACTTTGGAGCGAAAAGTGCAAATCAATCCCAGAGCAACAGCAAAGGATCTTGTGAAGATGCTGGAGGAAACAGGTACAACAGGTATCTATATCCACATGAAAACGAGTCCTATATCAACATAACCTGAAAGGCCGCTCAGCAAGGAAGAAGCCACTGCTCCAAAACCGCCATAAAAAAGCCAGACGACGGTTTGCAACTGCCCATGGGGACAAAGATCGTACTTTTTGGAGAAATGTCCTCTGGTGTGATGAAACAAAAATAGAACTGTTTGGCCATAATGACCATCGTTATGTTTGGAGGAAAAAGGGGGATGCTTGCAAGCCGAAGAACAACTGTGAAGCACGGGGTGGCAGCATCATGTTGTGGGGGTGCTTTGCTGCAGGAGGGACTGGTGTACTTCACAAAATAGATGGCACCATGAGGAGGGAAAATTATTATTATTATATATTTTTTTATTTCACCTTTATTTAACCAGGTAGGCTAGTTGAGAACAAGTTCTCATTTACAACTGCGACCTGGCCAAGAATAAAGCAAAGCAGTTCGACACATACAACAACACAGAGTTACACATGGAATAAACAAACATACAGTCAATAATACAGTAGAAAAAGTCTATATACAGTGTGTGCAAATGAGGTAAGATAAGGGAGATAAGGCAATAAATAGGCCATGGTGGCAAATTAATTACAATATCCCAATTAAACAGCAGAGTGATTGATGTGCAGAAGATGAACGTTTAAGTAGAGATATTGGGGTGCAAAGGAGCAAGATAAATAATTACAGTATGGGGATGAGTTAGTTGGATGGGCTATTTACAGATGAGCTATGTACAGGTGCAGTGATCTGCTTTGACAGCTGGTGCTTAAAGCTAGTGAGGGAGATATGAGTCTCCAGCTTCAGTGATTTTTGCAATTAGTTTCAGTCATTGGCAGCAGAGAACTGGAAGGAAAGGCGGCCAAAGGAGGAATTGGCTTTGGGGGTGACTAGTGAGATATACCTGCTGGAGTCCAGACAACAGGCCCTCCAATTTAACACACTGATCTCTATCAGAGAAGTAGTTGGTGAACCAGGCGAGGCAGTCATTTGAGAGACCAAGGCTGTTGAGTCTGCCGATAAGAATGTGGTGATTTACAGAGTCGAAAGCCGTGGCCAGGTCGATGAATACGGATGCACAGTAATGTCTCTTATCGATGGCGGTTATGATATTGTTTAGGACCTGGAGCGTGGCTGAGGTGCACCCATGACCAGGTCTGAATCATGATTGCATAGCGGAGAAGGTACGGTGGGATTCGAAATGGTCGGTAATCTGTTTATTAACTTGGCTTTCGAAGACCTTAGAAAGGCAGGGTAGGATAGATATAGGTCTGTAGCAGTTTGGGTCTAGAGTGTCACCCCCTTTGAAGAGGGGGATGATCGCGGCAGCTTTCCAATCTTTGGGAGTCTCAGACGATAGGAAAGAGAGGTTGAACAGGCTAGTATTAGGTGTTGCAACAATTTCGGCAGATCATTTTAGAAATAGAGTGTCCAGATTGTCTAGCCTGGCTGATTTGTAGGTGTCCAGATTTTTCAGCTCTTTCAGAACATCAGCTGTCTGGATTTGGGTGAAGGAGAAATGTGGGAGGCTTGGGCGAGTTGCTGTGGTGGGTGCCGGGCAGTTGACCAGGGTAGGAGTAGCCAGGTGGAAAGCATGGCCAGCCTTAGAAAAATGCTTATTGAAATTCTCAATTATTGTGGATTTATCGATGGTGACGGTGTTTCCTAGCCTCAGTGCAGTGGGCAGCTGGGAGGAGGTGCTCTTATTCTCCATGGGCTTTACAGTGTCCCAGAACTTTTTGAGTTTGTGCTACAGGATGCAAATTTCTGTTTGAAAAAGCTAGCCTTAGCTTTCCAAACTGCCTGTGTATATTGGTTCCTAACTTCCCTGAAAAGTTGCATATCACGGGGGCTATTCGATGCTAATGCAGAATGCCACAGGGTGTTTTTTTGCTGGTCAAGGATAGTCAGGTTCCTGGTTCAATTTTTTTTAATGGAGCATGCTTATTTAAGATGGTGAGGAAGGCACTTTTAAAGAATAACCAGGCATCCTCTACTGACGGGATGAGGTCAATATCATTCCATGATACCCTGCCCAGGTCGATTAGAAAGGCCTGCTCGCTGAAGTGTTTTAGGGAGCATTTGACAGTGATGAGGGGTGGTCGTTTGACCGCAGACCCATTACAGATGCAGGCAATGAGGCAGTGATCGCTGAGATCTTGGTTGAAAACAGCTGAGGTGTATTTGGAGGGCAAATTGTTTTGGATGATATCTATGAGGGTGTCCGTGTTTAAGGATTTGGGGTTGTGCCTGGTAGATTCATTGATCCTTTGTGTGAGATTGAGGGCATCAAGTTTAGATTGTAGGATGGACGGGGTGTTAAGCATGTTCCAGTTTAGGTCACCTAGCAGCACGAGCTCTGAAGATAGATGGGGGGCAATCAATTCACATATGGTGTCCAGTGCACAGCTAGGGGCAGAGGGTGTTCTACAGCAAGTGGCAATGGTGAGAGACTTGTTTCTGGAAAGGTGGATTTTTAAAAGTAGAAGCTCGAATTGTTTGGGCACAGACCTGGATAGTAAGACAGAACACTGCAGGCTATCTCTGCAGTAGATTGCAACTCTGCCCCCTTTGGCAGTTATATCTTGGCAGTTCTATCTTGGCGGAAAATGTTATAGTTAGGGATGGAAATTTCAGTGATTTCGGTGGTCTTCCTAAGACAGGATTCAGACACGGCTAAGACATCCGGGTTGGCAGAGTGTGCTAAAGCAGTGAATAAAACAAACGTAGGGAGGAGGCTCACCAGAGGAACAGAGGAGGAGTAGGATAAGGGTATGGCTAAAGGCTATAAGAACTGGTTGTCTAGTACGTTTGGAACAGAGAGCAAAAGGAGTAGGTTTCTGGGCACGATAGAATAGATTCAAGGCATGATGTACAGGCAAAGGTATGGTAGGATAAGAATACATTGGAAGTAAACCTAGGCATTTAGTGATGATGAGAGATGTATTGTCTCTAGAAACATTTAAACCAGGTGATGTAGTCACATATGTGGGAGGTGAAACTAAATGGTAGGTTAAGGCATATTGAACAGGGCTAGAGGATATACAGTGAAATAAAACAATAATCAACCAGAACAGTAATGGACAGGGTATATTGACATTAGGGAGAGGCATGCGTAGCCGAGTGATCATAGAGGTCCAGTGAATGGTTGGGCTGGCTGGAGACACGATGATTCAGACAACTAGCAGGCTAGCAAGCTATCAAAAGGGCCTTGGAGGGACGTCGCAACGGAGGAAATTCCGTTTTAGCCTCCTCGTGTGGTTCCATCGATAGACCAGTCGTGAGGGATTAGTAGGGTTCCGTGTAGCAGAGGGGTCCTGTCCGATTGGAAAATGGATCTATTCAGCTAACAGTTCAATATGCTCTAGACAGCTAGCGGGCCGCGGATAACAGGCTAGCAGATGGGCATTCAGGGGACTTCACGAAGGAGGGGCCTGTTGGAAAAACAAACCTCGGGCAGATTACGTCGGTAGTCCAGTTGTGATGGATAAGTAGGGCTTCGTGTAGGAAAAGGGGCCCAGGCCGATTGGCAAAATAGGAATAGTGGCCCGAGAAATTGGCCGATGGACCTATTAGCTAACAATATATCCATTATGTGGATATATTGAAGCAACATCTCAAGACTACTCAAAACTACAAAGAGTCACTCATTGACCCCATTACTAAGGTCGCCAACATATCTATTGGTCTCGGGGTGTTTCCAAGGGTATGGAAGTCGGCCATAATAACGGCCATCTTTAAATCGGGCGACCCTGCTGACGTGAGTAACTACAGGCCCATTAGTATACTACCTGTGGTGTCAAAGGTTGTTGAAAAGTGTGTAGCAGAACAACTGATTGCCCACCTCAACAACAGCCCCTTCACATTACACTCCATGCAGTTTGGCTTCAGAGCGAAACACTCCACAGATACGGCCAACTGCTTTCTTCTGGAAAATGTGAAGTCCAAGATGGACAAAGGGGAATTGTTGGGGCTGTGTTTCTGGACCTAAGGAAGGCTTTTTATACTGTTTACAATGAGATTCTCATCACAAAATTGTCCAAGTTCAACTTTTCCCCCGATGCCTTGAGATGGATGAAATCATACCTTGAAGGCAGAACTCAGTGTGTCAGAGTGAGCCATGAGCTGTCGCCCACTTTTAGCTATGATGTGGGCGTGCCCCAAGGGTCAATACTGGGGCCGTTGTGTGCAGAACTGAAAAAGTGTGTGCGAGCAAGGAGGCCTACAAACCTGACTCAGTTACACCAGCTCTGTCAGGAGGAATGGGCCAAAATTCCCCAAACTTATTGTGGGAAGCTTGTGGAAGGCTACCCAAAACTTTTGATCCAAGTTAAAAAATGTGAAGGCAATGCTACCAAATACTAAATTAGTGTATGTAAACTTCTGACCCACTGGGAATGTGATGAAAGAAATAAAAGCTGAAATAAATTATTCTCTCTACTATTATTCTTAAAATTAAGTGGTGATCCTAAATGGCCTAAGACAGGAAATCGTTACTAGGATTAAATGTCAGGAATTGTGAAAAACTGAGTTTAAATGTATTTGGCTAAGGTACATGTAAACTTTCAACTTCAACTGAATTGATATTTCTGTCATTCAAATTCATAGTCTTTAAAGTGAGCAGATTTCATCTGTGATTAGTAGGGAGATGTACAGTTGTGGCCAAAAGTTTTGAGAATGACACAAATATTGATTTGAACAAAGTCTGCTGCCTCAGTTTGTATGATGGCAATTTGCATATACTCCAGAATGTTATGAAGAGTGATCAGATGAATTGCAATTAATTGCAAAGTCCCTCTTTGCCATGCAAATGAACTGAATCCCAAAAAAGCATTTCCACTGCATTTCAGCCCTGCCACAAAAGGACCAGCTGACATCATGTCAGTGATTCTCTCGTTAACACAGGTGTGAGTGTTGACGAGGACAAGGCTGGAGATCACTCTGCCATGCTGATTGAGTTCGAATAACAGACTGGAAGCTTCAAAAGGAGGGTGGTGCTTGGAATCATTGTTCTTCCTCTGTCAACCATGGTTACCTGCAAGGAAAAACGTGCAGTCATCATTGCTTTGCACAAAAAGGACTTCACAGGCAAGGATATTGCTGCCTGTAAGATTGCACCTAAATCAACCATTTATGGGATCATCAAGAAATTCAAGGAGAGAGGTTCAATTGTTGTGAAGAAGGCTTCAGAGCGCCCAAGAAAATCTAGCAAGCGTCAGGACCGTCTCCTAAAGTTGATTCAGCTGTGGAATCGGGGCACCACCAGTACAGAGCTTGCTCAGGAATGGCAACAGGCAGGTGTGAGTGCATCTGCACGTACAGTGAGGCAAAGACTTTTGGAGGATGGTCTGGTGTCAAGAAGGGCAGCAAAGAAGCCACTTATCTCCAGGAAAAACATCAGGGACAGACTGATATTCTGCATAAAGGTACAGGGATTGGACTGCTGAGGACTGCTGAGGACTGGGTTGAAGTCATTTTCTCTGATGAATCCCCGTTTCGATTGTTTGGGGCATCCGGAAAAAAAGCTTGTCCGGAGAAGACAAGTTGAGCGCTACCATTAGTCCTGTGTCATGCCAACATTAAAGCATCCTGAGACCATTCATGTGTGGGGTTGCTTCTCAGCCAAGGGAGTGGGCTCACTCACAATTTTGCCTAAGAACAGAATAAAGAATGGTACCAACACATCCTCCGAGAGCAACTTCTCCCAACCACCCAGGAACCGTTTGTTGACGAACAATGCCTTTTCCAGCATGATGGAGCACCTTGCCATAAGGCAAAAGTGATAACTAAGTGGTTCGGGGAACAAAACATCAATATTTTACGTCCATGGCCAGGAAACTCCCCAGACCTTAATCCCATTGAGAACTTGTGGTCAAGAAGCGGGTGGACAATAAAAAATTAAAAATTCTGACAAACTCCAAGCACTGATTATGCAAGAACGGGCTGCCATCATGTGGTCCAGAAGTTAATTGACAGTATGCCAGGGCGGATTGCAGAGGTCTTGAAAAAGAAGGGTCAACACTGCAAATATTGACTCTTTGCATCAACTTCATGTAATTCTCAATAAAAGCCTTTGACACTTATGAAATGCTTGTAATTATACTTCAGTATTCCATAGTGACATCTGACAAAAATATCTAAAGACACCGAAGCAGCAAACTTTGTGGAAATTAATATTTGTGCCATTCTCAAAACTTTTGGCCACAACTGTACTGTCACATGTGATGACGCTGGAGAGACGAAGCAGGTAAGAGTGGGGTCCACGTCCCGCGCCAGAGCCACCACCACGGACAGACACCCACCCAGACCCTCCCCTATAGGTTCAGGTTTTGTGGCCGGAGTCCGCACCTTTGGGGGGGGTTCTGACCTTAGTTCCTTTGTTATGTCTTTGTTTTAGTATGGTCAGGGCGTGAGTTGGGTGGGTTGTCTATGTTCTTTTTTCTAGATTTTGGGATTTTCTGTGTTCGGCCTGGAATGGTTCTCAATCAGAGGCAGCTGTCAATCGTTGTCCCTGATTGAGAATCATACTTAGGTAGCCTGGTTTCACTTTTGAGTTGTGGGTGTTTATTTTTCCGTTTCAGTGTTTGCACCATTCGGGATTGTTTCGGTTTTCATTTTGATTCTCTTGTTCTTTTGTATTTTGTATTCATTAAATCATTAAATCATTGTGGATACATACCACGCTGCATTTTGGTCCGATCCTTGCTACTCCTCGTCAGAAGAAGAGGACGAGAATCGTTACAGGGACGTTACAGATAATTGTATGTGTGGGGTTACAGAGATGAGGTAGTCATTCAAAAATCATGTTAAACACTATTATTGCACACATAGTGAGTCCATGCAACTTGTGACTTGATAAGAATTGAACTTATTCAGACTTGCCATAACAAAGGGGTTAAATAATTAATTACTTCATTTTTCATTAATTTGTACACATTTCCAAAAACAGAAAATTCTTAAAAGACATTAGTAATACAGTACATCAAAACAAAAGTACAGACTCCTGCCAACTAATATCAACACTTATATTTAGTTTAGAATAATTTTTCTGCCTTCTGTAAGTTTAAGAAACATTACCTTGTGCCTTGTAATTCCGTTACCAAAACGCCACATATCTTTAAGATATTTTCTCATTTCTCTCCCTCATGAGGAGGGAGGATAATGAAAGGTCACAGAAGTAACAAGGTAGACCTATCAATTAGTTAGTGTTTTAATTGATATACAGTTTGTTTATTCATTATTAAGCGTTATCAAATTGGTAAGATCATTTATGCAATTGAATTGGCTACAATGGGAAATCCTAGTAGTCACAAACCAGAGTTGGCTCACCTGCTACTGTCCTACTTTCACTGACATACTGTTATGTTCAGATCATTACTGTTTTCTTTCTCTTTCTGTTATCTGGTGGTCAAAGCAAGAATGCGAAAAGTCTGGAAACCCCCCTCTTCTCTTCTCTCTCCAATTAATGTCACCTCTTCTGGCTCTTACTGACACCTACCCATGAGCCCCCTCTCCTTCTGTTTGCTGTAACCAGCATCCTCGCCCACTGAGCAGCACCGACCATCATCTACAGATGATAAATCCGGACGATGCAAATAAAGTGTGACCAAAAACCCGGATTAAAAAAAACGTTAACTGTCATGGGCTAGTTGATCTGGATAATTCTGACAAGCTATCAATAGCTCTCTAAGGTCTGCAATGACTGATTTGACAAGAGGAAAACTGCTGATGCACTACCTAACTTCAAAATTGCACCTGTGCTTTCTACAATTACAACTTTCAAGAGTAAGTTGAAAGCCTGACTGAGTTTGGGAACCACTGCAGTACAGAAAGAAAAGTAGAGTATAGTATAGTATAGTATAGTATAGTATAGTATAGTATAGTATAGTATAGTATAGTATAGTACTGAACTCTACTGTACTGTACTGTACTCCACTGTACGCTACTGACCTCTACTGTGCTGTGCTTCAATGTCCATACTTGTGAAACATAGACGTCTATGATTGGTTTAAATTTGGTCCCGTTTGGACCAACCAAATATAACTTTTGTTTGGAGGTGGAGCTCATAAAAAATAATAGCCAGTGTGTAAATAATACCTAAATATGCAAAGGAGGATAGTGCATATTTCTACCTATGTGTACCTATTTAGGATACCTCACCATGAAGAGAATGACATTCCTATCCATAATTATGCATTTCTGTGTAGTACTGTTCATAGACCCATGATGAAATTCCTTTATCGCAATTCTGTTACCGGGTGTAAAAACTTAGCATCTGCACAGTTTTCCCAGTAAATATGTTTTTGTAAGATGTTCGGAGTAAATTCTTAAAGCTGCTATTTTTTGGGGCAACCTGACCAAATTCACATAGAAATTGGAGTTATAGATCTGTCATTCTCATTGAAAGCAAGTCTATGAAGCGGTAGATCTGTTCTCTCTGCGTTATTTCTATGCTTCCCATTCTTAAGTTTAGTTTTTGCATATTTTACTTTCAGTTTTATACACCAGCTTCAAACAGCTGAAAATACAATACTTTTGGTTATGGAAAATATTTTTCACAGCGTTTTAGATGGTACAATGATTCTCTACACTATACTTTCATGTTTTGTCACAGAAACTATTAGACTATTTCTGCATAGTGCATCTTTAAAAGTAGTTATTGCGCATAGAGTTGTTTGTTAAACGTTGAAATCAATGGTTTTTGTTCGGCAAACATTTTAAGTGAGAAATCTGAGTCTCAGCATTACCATGGAATTGTCCATTCACAACTATCTCCCATTTCACACTGACCTATTTCACACTGTCTTTGAACCTGTATGCATAACGGGTTCGCTCGCCGAGTGTGTGATGGTGTGCCTCTACAGGTTTCTACCTCAAGTAACATCCACACAGGGAATATCCTGATATCTTTATTAGTCCTGGACTAGTCAATAGTGAGGCCCATCAGGTGGATTCCTTGCAGACCACAAATCACATTTCATTCCCTTTTTCAATTACCCAGCAGGCAGCAGTCAGGCAGGCAGGTCAGCCCTGGTGAGTGGCGGGCCAGTTCTGATGATGTGGTTTCCAGCTCAATCACAGACTGTTTGTAGGAGGGGAGGGAGCTCAGGCTGCCTGCATGCCAGATTAAACACATCGTAATGGCTGCCCTAATGTTATCTGTGGTTATGCTGGGGGAACGGAAAGCAAAACAATAACTATCCTTAGAGAGAGAGAGAGGGAGAGAGAGAGAGAGGGAGAGAGGGAGAGAGAGAGAGAGAGAGAGAGAGAGGGAGAGAGGGAGAGACAGGTGAGATAATGTGACTCATGGAACTCCCTCTTCCTGATTCATATAGGGAGCACCTGAAAACATCTGAATTGTCATCGCTTCAACAGCATTGTGCTGCCAATCACCCATGGCTGTACTACAAGTACTGGGAAAGCATTCACACCAAGCAAGGTTAGGTATTACTATAGTACAGCATTTATATATCATGCATTGTTATTGTTAATTGGTGCATTGTCTCAGGGTGTTAGTTGCTTTGTATAGTACCCTACCCACCATCAGCCATGGTTAGTCTCTCCATCCTTCAGACATGCAGCAGTCAAGGCCATTGTCCTTCTGCTCTCTGTAAAACGTTTTTGTCAGGTTCCACCCTCACAAGGGGCGATCGAAAAGAACATGGCATAATCAAACAATGAACAGAATGATAATTCTGACTGAGAGATGAAGGTAAAGGTCAAAGCCAAAGCCCGGGTGGGAACTATACCATGCTGGGGTCAGTTCGCTTACAGCATCATTCCACTCATGGAATATTTATCGAGGCAGATGCTTAAATCCAAAAACGTGTGTATGCTCCCTGCATCTGTGTTTGCTCTGTGTGCCATTCTCCATCCTCAAGGTAATACAAATAGATATTAACACACAACACAGGCATTGTTGGAATTCCTATGTTGTACAAAGCGCTGGTAGCCTGTGAGGAGGAATGGCTAGGTGATGTTACGGAAGTCCTGGAAGTGCATCCTAAGCTCTTTGAAATCACATAATATTTCTTGTTTTATCTTGAAACGCCAGATGGTATAGCAACGGTGCAAAAGGGAATTGAGGAACAAATGCAATTTGCCGATTTATTTCCCTTCACAAAATCCCCCACTTTTGAATGAGACGGGCACATGCATGGTGCACTCACCATAGAAATTATTAATTTAAAAACAACATTTGAATGCGTGTCACTAGTTCCACAGCTTTGCCAGGTTAACCATAAAAAACATTCCAGATTGTGTGTACTGCAATGTAAAAACACAATCAAAATCAGGGAGATGGTATCAAACATGGATGGAAGGAACCCACTGGGCACAGTTCAAAGTCTAGTTTTGATTTCGATTTACATTTGGTTCAGTTGTCAACTAATGTAAATTCAACGAGAAATCAACTAATAATGTCACCATGTCATTGGATTTAGGTTAAAAGTTGGGTGAAAAAAAATATGAAATGGCCTTACTTTGATTACTTTTTGCCAATCCAATCAGTTTTTCACATTGATTTCTTTGGTTGAAATGACGTGGAAACAACGTTAGGTCAACCAGTTTTTGCCCAGTGTGGAAGCATGGAAGAAGGAAGAAGCTAACGGGCAAACATTCATACGTTCTATTATGGTGCTTATTAACGATGGTAAAAAATGTGTCTTGGCTTTGTATGTTCATGTGGGGGTGGAGGTTTGTAAATGGATTCTATGGAGTGGAGATTTGTGTTGTGTTTTCTAATATCCTGTATTTTCAAACATTGTACTTGTAAAGTTGAAGTTGATGTAGCGACAGGTATTTGCACCGTTCAGTCCATCCAAGGAATGAATTTGTCACAACTTCATTCTAATTCTGAACCCAACATTCCAGTATACAGACAGTGTTTCTGTAATCCTGCATCTGTCACAGTGTCTTGTCGGGAATTTTCCATTACAATGTGATCTGACTACATTTCCCTGGCTGTTTACTACTGGGCCCCGAGTGCTCCTCTCATTTGAGTTTGGAGAAACAGAGAGTGGATGGAGAAAGCAGCATACTGAATTACTCATTCCTTCCTCAGGCTCGATGATGACACTGCCTTTACGTTCTCCCCAGGGAACCCCTTCATCATCCTCCTCTTGAATGTTAAACATGAACCAAAGCCTTTTCTGAATGAAAGGGTGTATGGTAGATCTCTCCATTACATGGAGATAAAGAAATGAGAGGTGGCACAGAGGGAAGACAGATACTGGTGGTGGTTAAAAAAGTACCAGGTAGAAGGTTGATTAATGAACCACCTATCAAAAGGTGTGGGCCTGTGAAAGATGTGTAATGAACTTGTATCCAGATTGAATCACTAGATTACAGTGTTTTTCCGAACATTGCAGTCACATGTCCTGTTACTTAACAATCTGTCGTGGTGATGAGGAGACGCCAGCTGTGTCTATGAGGCTCTAATAAAGCTGCAGTTTGTTACTCTAAACAAACTTTAAAAGTAACATCCCTGGGGAGCGGCTGAACTATTTACAGGGAACTTTAAAGATATGAATAGACAAGAGCAGCAGCCATATTCCCATGACAGCCAATTGTAAATAAAAGTAGGTTTTCGGTGCCTTGGACGAACTGACTTCAAACACCGAATGAGTGAGATTTCTCAGGTGGCAGGTGGTACTTTCAAACAAGGCTGATCATAATCTTAGATAAAAGCAGCCTCACTAAAAATAAATGATTAAATCCATAACTTTTTCGCAAATTCATGCTTGACAAGGCCCCTTCATTATAATTTCTTGGTAATAAAAGACTAAAGAGAGGAGTAATTAGTTGTTAAGGATGCATATATTATATTTACCACACATAGAGAGGAAAAACAGCAGTTCAAGCTGCTCTGAATATGATTACCAAAAACTTAAGGGGAAACTTTTAATGCTATTCAAAGCATTTTCTGAGTTTGAAGCAATTAAGTTATCGACACTACACGCCAGGGACCTAATTTATAACCGTTGCTTAAATTTCCCACTAAATATCTGCACGTGCCATTTTTGAAAATGAGTAGCCTGCGTTAGAATACACATATTGAGAATGGTAAACTTGGCGCAAGCTACTCATACGTACGTATGTTTCCCGTTATAAATCAGACCTGAGCGTCAGACCTCAGCATCATCACTCCGCCTGGAAAACGTCCTCCATTCACTTTTTATGGTGACAACAACGCTGTATAATTTGGAACTATTGGAATTAGGCCACAGCAGTTTCTAAAAGAAAGAGCAATGGCAAATTTTATCAAAAGTTTTTGGAGATGTTGGCAGAATCTTTTAATATTTTGCACTAACTTATGCTTGTATCTGGCAAAGGGCTGTGACAGTTTCTGTAAGAAAAAACAATAACAAATTATTGTGGACCTGTCAGCAGAACGTTTCAATTCAATGTTTTATATCGACTGCTCGCAAATTCTGAAACATTGTCTCGGCTCCTCATTTAAAAAAAAAATGACAGTACTTATAGTAGGAGCTAGCTGCAGCCTACATACTTCAATGTATAGTAGGAGCTAGCTGCAGCCTACATACTTCAATGTATAGTAGGAGCTAGCTGCAGCCTACATACTTCAATGTATAGTAGGAGCTAGCTGCAGCTTACATACTTCAATGTATAGTAGGAGCTAGCTGCAGCCTACATACTTCAATGTATAGTAGGAGCTAGCTGCAGCTTACATACTTCAATGTATAGTAGGAGCTAGCTGCAGCTTACATACTTCAATGTATAGTAGGAGCTAGCTGCAGCCTACATACTTCAATGTATAGTAGGAGCTAGCTGCAGCTTACATACTTCAATGTATAGTAGGAGCTAGCTGCAGCCTACATACTTCAATGTATAGTAGGAGCTAGCTGCAGCCTACATACTTCAATGTATAGTAGGAGCTAGCTGCAGCTTACATACTTCAATGTATAGTAGGAGCTAGCTGCAGCTTACATACTTCAATGTATAGTAGGAGCTAGCTGCAGCCTACATACTTCAATGTATAGTAGGAGCTAGCTGCAGCCTACATACTTCAATGTATAGTAGGAGCTAGCTGCAGCCTACATACTTCAATCTATAGTAGGAGCTAGCTGCAGCCTACATACTTCAATGTATAGTAGGAGATAGCTGCAGCCTACATACTTCAATGTAAAATATCAACTGTCTGTTCACCTGTTAAATTCGACTGTGTATTATAAGCGTTTCTCTATGGGATTGCATACAGCAAAACCTTAAATACATAGCCTATTTACTAGGCTACTATGCCCAGTTAAATGAGAGATGTGCATAGAAATGTGTTATGTGGCTACTTCAGGAATATTAACTGATCCCGGACAGAAAAGGGGAGGAATTTAGTCTGCAATGGTTATGAAAATAAATAGGAAAAAGATTCCCATGTCTAATTATTTTAGACACGCATTGGGGCAGGTAGCGTTCTCCTGGTATCCCCCAAACCCAGATTTGTCCGTCGGACTGCCAGATGGTGAAGAGTGATTCATCACTCCAGAGAACGCGTTTCCACTGCTCCAGAGTCCAATGCCAGCAAGCTTTACACCACTCCAGCCGATGCTTGGCATTGCACATGGTGATCTTAGGCTTGTGTGTGGCTGCTCGGCCATGGAAACCCATTTCATGAAGCTTCGACGAACAGTACTTGTGCTGACGTTGCTTCCAGAGGCAGTTTGAAGCTCGGTAGACGATATTTATGCGCTACGTGCTTCAGCACTTGGCGGCCCCATTCTGTGAGCTTGTGTGGCCAACCACTTCGCGGCTGAGCTGTTGTTGCTCCTAGACATTTCTACTTCATAATAACAGCACTTAGAGTTGACTGGGGCAGCTCTAGGGGGGCATACGTTTGACCAACTGACTTGTTGGAAAGGTGGCACCCTATAACGGTGCCACGTTGAAAGTCACTGAGCTCTTCAGTACTGGCCAATTTACTGCCAATGTTTGTCTATGGAGATGCCGGTGTGATCAATTTTATACACCTGTCAGAAACGGGTGTGGCTGAACTGGCCAAATCCACTCATTTGAAGGGTTGTCCAAATACTTTGTATATACTGTATAGTGTATATAAAATAAAATAACAATAACAAGGCTATGTACAAGGAGTACCGATACCGAGTCAATGTGCAGGGATACAAGTTAGTTGAGGTAACATGTACATGTAGGTAGGGGTAAAAGTGTCTAGGCAATCAGAATAGATAATAAACAGAGTACCAGCAGCATATGTGAAGAGTGTGAAACAGTGTGAAAGTGTGTGTATGTGTGAGTGTGTGTATGGTAACAATATGCATGTATGTGTAGGTGTTTTGTGTGTGTGAGCGTATGTAGTGTGTGTATGTGTGTGTTGGAGTGCCAGTGTCTGGGTAGAGTCCAGTGAGTGTGCATAGAGCCAGTGCAAAAGAGTCCGTACAAAAAAAGGTGGTCAATACAAATAGTCCAGGAAGCCGTTTGATAAACTAACTGTTCAGCAGTCTTATGGCGTGTGGGTAGAAGCTGTTCAGAAGCCTTTTGGTCCCAGACTAGGCACTCCAGTACAGCTTGCCATGTGGTAGCAGAGAGAACAGTTTATGACTTGGGTGGCTGGAATCGTTGGCAATTTTCAGGGCCTTCCTTTGACACCCCCTGATATAAAGGTCCTGGATGGAAGGGAGCTCGACCCCAGTGATGTACTGGGCCATACACACTACCCTCTGTAACGGCTTATGGTCGGATGCAAAGCAGTTGCCATACCAAGCGGTGATGCAGCCAGCTCTCAATGCTGCAGCTGTTGAACTTTTAGAGGATTTGAAGGCCAATGCCAAATCTTTTCGGCCTCCTGAGGGGGAAGAGGCATTGTCGTGCCCTCTTTGCGACAGTGTTCTTAGTGATTTGGACACCGAGGAAGCTCTCAACTGACTCCACTACAGACCCGTCGATGTGACAAGCACAGATGTGACAAGTGAAAACCAATTAACAAGCTAACTAGCTAGCTGGCATAATGTTACGCATGATGAGCTCACCAGTAACGTTTGTTAGACTTGAAATTGGCATGCCGATGCAGTCGTGGCCAAAAGTATTGGCACCCTTTAACTTTTTTCTAATAATGCACATTTCTTCCAGAAAACTGTTGAAATAAAAATATATTTTGGTGTCCATGAATGTATATGTATGTTTTTGGTTTGCAGTTGAACCCCACAAAAAAATCTGAATAATTTACTAAATGTTAGCTTATTCCACAAAGAAATACTAAAGTGGCCCGGACAATTTTATTGGCACCTTCTAGAAGTAGTTAGTGTCATGTGTGCTCCCTCTCCGGCCTCTAGGTCATCAGGCTGCTCGTTTATGGCGCACACCTGTCACCAGTGTTACGCACATTTGCGCATAATGACACTCACCTGAGCTCCATCACCTCCTTGATTACCTGTCCTTTATTTTTTTACATTTTTTATTTCACCTTTAACAAGTTCTCATTTACAACTGCAACCTGGCCAAGATAAAGCAAAGCAGTGTGACAAAAACAACAACACAGAGTTACACATGGGACAAACAAACGTACAGTCAATAACAACAATAGAAAATCTGCATACAGTGTGTGCAAATGAAGTAAGGAGGTAAGTCAATAAATAGGCCATAGTGGCAAAGTAATTACAATTTAGCAATTAACACTGGAGTGATATATGTGTAGATGAGGATGTGCAAGTAGAAATACTGGTGTGCAAAAGAGCAGAAAAAAATATATATATATGGGGATGAGGTAAGTAGTTGGTTCGATGGGCTATGTACAGGTAAGCTGCTCTGACAGCCGATGCTTGAAGTTAGTGAGGGAGATATAAGTCTCCAACTTCAGTGATTTTTGCAATTTGTTCCAGTCATTGGCAGCAGAGAACTGGAAGGAAAGGCGGCCAAAGAAGGTGTTGGATTTGGGGATGACCAGTGAAATATACCTGCTGGAGCGCGTGCTACAGGTGGGTGTTGCTATGGTGACAAGTGAGCTGAGATAAGGCAGAGCTTTACCTAACAAAGACTTATAGATGACCTGGAGCCAATGGGTTTGGCGACAAATATGTAGCGAGGACCAGCCAACGAAAGCATACAGGTCGCAATGGTGGGTAGTATGTTTATATGTCACTCCCTTTGGTTTCTTCCATAGTTGTCATTGCTTCTGTTCCTGAGTCATGTCTGTACGTTGCCCGTGTTTCTTATTTTGTATCATGTTGTGTTTATTTATTAAAACATTCACTCCCTGAATTTGCTTCCCGACTCTCAGTGCACATTGTTACAGAATGACGACTCAACAAAGGGAAGCATCAGGGAGTTTTTATTACATTTTTTGTGTTGGGGGGGGGATGTCGGGTCTGGGTGTTGAGGCGGAGCTACCTGGGAGGCCTCATCCGGTTTGTAGTCTCCCATGCCTCAGCGGGTTGGATTGGCTCTCATTCCTAAGCTGGATGAACAGGTTCCCATGCATCAGCTGAGGCAACGGGGGAAGTCTCAGCCGGCTCATCAGGCTCTTACTCCTCAGCCTGTTCATCAGGTTTCTGCGCTTCAGCGGAGGCGACCGGTCCGCTCCGGATTCCCGGGATCGTTCCTGTGGATGGCGCCCAGCAGCTGGAGCCGAACGCGCCGGGGAAGGGCTACTGTCATGTGTGCTCCCTTTCCGGCCTCTAGTTCACCAGGCTGCTCATTTATGGCACACACCTGTCACCAGCATTACGCGCATTTGCGCATAATGACACTCACCTGAGCTCCATCACCTCCTTGGTTACCCGCCCTTTATATGTCACTCCCTTTGGTTTCTTCCCGAGTCGTCATTGTTTCTGTTCCTGTGTCATGTCTGTGCCTTGTCCGTGTTTTTTGTTTTTTATTATGTTGTGTTTATTTATTAAAACACTCCCTCCCTGAACTCGCTTCCCGACTCTCAACGCACATCGTTACAGTTAGAAATTATTAAGCAGGTGATTCTCCTTTACTTTGCAATTGAACTCGCCTGTGGCGAGTTGAAGGTGCCTGCAATGTAAAAATGACTAATTCAACCAGTTTGAATAGCGAAAAGGACTCTGTTTTGTGTCACGACAATGAGCATGGAGAAAATAAACAAAACAAGAGAATTATCTCAGGGATACAAGTCCATCTCCATAGACCTTAATGTTCTTGTTTCCACCGTACGTAACGTTATCAAGACGTTTTAAGGCCCACGCCACTGTAGCCAAACTCACTGGACGTGTACGCAAGAGAAAACTTGATGGAAGATTGCAGAGAAGGATTGTTCGGTTGGTGGAGAAAGAACCTCGATCAACTGCCACACAGATTCAAGCTGACCTTCGGACACAGGGTATGACGGTTTCAACTCGCAGCATCCGTAGCCAACTCAATGAAAGGGGGTAAAATGGTGAGAGACCCAGGAGGACGCCACTGCTGAGAGAGTGACATAAGAAAGCCTGACGGCAATTTGCCAAAACACACCTGAACATGCCAAAATCCTTCTGGGAGAATGTCCTCTGGACATTTAAGACCAAATTTGAGCTTTTCGGTAAAGCACACCATCTCTATGTTTATAGAAAACAAAACGAAGGCTTCAAAGAAAATAACACCTTCCCTACAGTCAGTCATGGAGGATGTTCAGTGATGTTTTGGGGTTTCCTTGCTGCCTCTGGCACTGGGTGCCTTGAACCTGTGCATTGCATCATGAAATCAGGAGTGCAATTTCGGACCAAGTGTCGGAAAGCCGGGTCTCCGTGTCAGCAGGACAATGACCCAAAACACACTTAAAAAAGCACTCAGGAATGGTTCGAGACAAAACACTGGACTGTTCTGAAGTGGCCTGCAATGAGTCCAGATCTAACTCCCATTGAAAACTTGTGGGGAGATCTAAAACAGCAGTTAGGAGAAGGCACCCTTCACATATGGGAGGACTGGAGCAGTTTGCACAAGAGGAGAGTGCCAAACTGCCAGTACCGAGGTTAACAAAGCTCATCGATGGCTACATCTTCAAATAATATTTTTGCAGGAATCTCCATGTGAACGATTTTGCCGAAGATTGTATCCCCGCTGGGCTGGGCGGAGCCAAAGGCTGTGCTATCAAACAATAAGTCTTGGGTGTCAATCATTTTCTCAATGCCATTTCTGATTTAAATGGATATGAAGTTCAAAATCAAAAACAAAGGTTTTGTAATATTAACAGTGAAATAAAGAATTATGGAGACCAAATACTTAGGTCAATTTCAACTTATTTTTAGGGAAAATTGTGAGTTACTTGAAAAACGTGCAAGGGTGGCAATATTTCTGTCCACAACTGTAGTGTCCACTAACTAGCATCTAATGGAACAAAAAACAGAGTTGTGGATTGGGCACAGCAAAAGAGACATGTTTTGTTGTCCTACCAGATCCACAAGAAGGTTCTAGATAGTGTATCCCTCTGTCCTTCAACAGTTCATGGATGTGGATATCCGGTTCAAGTCCCAGGCTCCCAATGACTGTCATGATGATTTATTTATAAGTTCATTGCAATTTACTCTTTAGCACCATCTGTTCAGTATCTGATAGAACAGACCCAGAACCTGGGCATTCATTTCAACGACCCAAGACGGTCCATTTACTTAGTGCTGTGAAAACCATGTCATGAAATCCTGCAATCTCATTGCTGCAGCCCCCCCCCCACCCCCCACCCAATAGCAAGGAATGTATACTGTAGTTGGCAATGCAGTCCAAGCGCTTTTTTTACGTGTTATTTCTTACATTGGTACCCCAGGTCATCTTAGGTTTCATTACATACAGTCGAGAAGAACTACTGAATATAAGAGCAGCGTCAACTCACCATCAGTACGACCAAGAATATGACTTTCCCGGAGCGGATCCTGTGTTCTGCCTTTCACCCAGGACAACGGAGTGGATCCCAGCCTGCGGCCCAAAACAACGACGTCGTAAAAGAGGCAAGCGAAGCGGTCTTCTGGTCAGGCTCCGGAGACGGGCACATCGCGCGCCACTGCCTAGCATACTACTCGCCAATGTCCAGTCTCTTGACAACAAGGTTGATGAAATCCGAGCAAGGGTAGCATTCCAGAGGGACATCAGAGACTGTAACGTTCTTTGCTTCACGGAAACATGGCTCACTCGAGAGACGCTATCGGAGTCGGTGCAGCCAGCTGGTTTCTCCACGCATCGCGCCGACAGAAACAAACATCTTTCTGGTAAGAAGAGGGGCGAGGGCGTATGCTTTATGGATAACGAGACGTGGTGTGGTCACAACAACATACAGGAACTCAAGTCCTTCTGTCCACCTGATTTAAAATTCCTTACAATCAAATATCGACCGCATTATCTACCAAGGGAATTCTCTTCGATTATAATCACAGCCGTATATATTCCCCCCAAGCAGACACATCGATGGCTCTGAACGAACTTTATTTGACTCTTTGCTAACTGGAATCCACACATCCTGAGGCTGCATTCATTGTAGCTGGGGATTTTAACAAGGCTAATCTGAAAACAAGACTCCCTAAATTGTACCAGCATATTGATTGCGCAACCAGGGCTGGTAAAACCTTGGATCATTGCTATAACTTCCGCGATGCATATAAGGCCCTCCCCCGCCCTCCTTTCGGAAAAGCTGACCACGACTCCATTTTGTTGCTCCCTGCCTACAGACAGAAGCTAAAACAAGAAGCTCCCACGCTGAGGTCTGTTCAACGCTGGTCCGACCAATCTGATTTCACGCTCCAAGACTGCTTCCATCACGTGGACTGGGATATGTTTCGTATTGCGTCAAACAACAACATTGACGAATACGCTGATTCGGTGAGTGAGTTCATTAGAATGTGCGTTGAAGATGTCGTTCCCATAGCAACGATTAAAACATTCCCAAACTAGAAACCGTGGATTAATGGCAGCATTCGTGTGAAACTGAAAGCGCGAACCACTGCTTTTAATCAGGGCAAGGTGACCGGAAACATGACCGAATACAAACAGTGTAACTATTCTCTCCACAAGGCAATCAAACAAGCTAAGCGTCAGTATAGAGACAAAGTAGAATCACAATTCAACGGCTCAGACACAAGAGGTATGTGGCAGGGTCTACAGTCAATCATGGATTACAAAAAGAAAACCAGCCCAGTCACGGACCAGGATGCCTTGCTCCCAGGCAGACTAAATAACTTTTTTGCCCGCTTTGAGGACAATACAGTGCCACTGACACGGCCCGCAACCAAAACATGCAGACTCTCCTTCACTGCAGCCGAGGTGAGTAAAACAGTTAAACGTGTTAACCCTCGCAAGGCTGCAGGCCCAGACGGCATCCCCAGCCGCGCCCTCAGAGCATGCGCAGACCAGCTGGCTGGTGTGTTTACGGACATATTCAATCAATCCCTATCCCAGTCTTCTGTTCCCACATGCTTCAAGAGGGCCACCATTGTTCCTGTTCCCAAGAAAGCTAAGGTAACTGAGCTAAACGACTACCGCCCCGTAGCACTCACTTCCGTCATCATGAAGTGCTTTGAGAGACTAGTCAAGGACCATATCACCTCCACCCTACCTGACACCCTAGACCCACTCCAATTTGCTTACCGGCCAAATAGGTCCACAGACGATGCAATCTCAACCACACTGCACACTGCCCTAACCCATCTGGACAAGAGGAATACCTATGTGAGAATGCTGTTCATCGACTACAGCTCAGCATTTAACACCATAGTACCCTCCAAACTCGTCATCAAGCTCGAGACCCTGGGTCTCGACCCCGCCCTGTGCAACTGGGTACTGGACTTCCTGACGGGCCGCCCCCAAGTGGTGAGGGTAGGTAACAACATCTCCACCCCGCTGATCCTCAACACTGGGGCCCCACAAGTGTGCGTTCTGAGCCCTCTCCTGTACTCCCTGTTCACCCACGACTGCGTGGCCACGCACGCCTCCAACTCAATCATCAAGTTTGCGGAGACACAACAGTGGTAGACTTGATTACCAACAACGACGAGACGGCCCTCGGAGTGTGGTGTCAGGAAAATAACCCTCAACGTCAACAAAACTAAGGAGATGATTGTGGACTTCAGGAAACAGCAGAGGAAACACCCCCCTATCCACATCGATGGAACAGTAGTGGAGAGGGTAGTAAGTTTTAAGTTCCTCGGCGTACACATCACAGACAAACTGAATTGGTCCACCCACACAGACAGCATTGTGAAGAAGGCGCAGTAGCGCCTCTTCAACCTCAGGAGGCTGAAGAAATTTGGCTTGTCACTAAAAGCACTCACAAACTTCTACAGATGCACAATCGAGAGCATCCTGTCGGGCTGTATCACCGCCTGGTACGGCAACTGCTCCGCACACAACCGTAAGGCTCTCCAGAGGGTAGTGAGGTCTGCACAACGCATCACCGGAGGCAAATTACCTGCTCTCCAGGACACCTACACCACCCGATGTCACAGGAAGGCCATAAAGATCATCAAGGACAACAACCACCCGAGCCACTGCCTGTTCACCCCGCTATCATCCAGAAGGCGAGGTCAGTACAGGTGCATCAAAGCTGGGACCGAGAGACTGAAAAACAGCTTCTATCTCAAGGCCATCAGACTGTTAAACAGCCACCACTAACATTGAGTGGCTGCTGTCAACACACTGACTCAACTCCAGCCACTTTAATAATGGGAATTGATGGGAATTGATGTAAAATATATCACTGGCCACTTTAAACAATGCTACTTAATATAATGTTTACATACCCTACATTATTTATCTCATATGTATACGTATATACTGTACTCTATATCATCTACTGCATCTTTATGTAATACATGTATCACTAGCCACTTTAAACTATGCCACTTTGTTTACATACTCATCTCATATGTATATACTGTACTCGATACCATCTACTGCATCTTGCCTATGCTGCTCTGTACCATCACTCATTCATATATCTTTAGGTACATATTCTTTATCCCTTTACAGTTGTGTGTATAAGGTAGTAGTTTTGGAATTGTTAGCTAGATTACTCGTTGGTTACTACTGCATTGTCGGAACTAGAAGCACAAGCATTTAGCTACACTCGCATTAACATCTGCTAACCATGTGTATGTGACAAATAAAATTTGATTTGATTTGATTTGATAGCGGAGCAGTAGGTAACTAAGCAGCTTGTTTTGAACTATATATTTTTGAAACATTAAAATGTACAGAAATTAACCACACTTTTATGGATATTTTAAACATAATCTTTGAATGATATAATATATATTTTGATGAAAAATATATGCTAAACTTTTTTTTGACCAATCTCAAGTGGGGCACTGCCCTTAATACCCTAATGGACGAGTCGCCAATGCTTGCAATACAATACGTTAACCACTAGAAAATGTATGCACACATGGTCTAAAGTTTGAGTGGAGCTAAGGACATTCTCACTCGAAGTTCAGTTTTTATAATTGCCAACTTTTGCGGGAAAGTGGCGCATGCATGGTTTGGGGGATATTTTCTACGTACCCAATGTTTATAAATGAGGCCCCTGATCACTCATAGTTCAGGTTGTGCCCTTGTTGTTCAATGAGTTGCAAAACATAACGGATTTGTAACATGCTGCATAAGAAAGATTAATTTAGCCTGAAATTTATGAAATAAGACCAGGATATGAACCCAGATTGTCACATTTGCAACTGGTCTTTTATCAATGTCCTTTTTACAAATAGGGAATTAGAGTACATTGACGATTGAACTCACAATAAGTAGTAGGTTTGGTGTTACAACAACCATTTCGTCAAGTTTAAGAAAAATACAGTGGTGAACTGTGACTATAGGACAGGAACTAGGCATTCAGAGGAACCAGAAATCTTCCAATACCTTGTATCAAACTCAAAAATCAAGAATATAACAGAAAACATAGCATCACTGAATGCGTCTCACATTATGTCTTCTGTAGTCGGACCATTCTAGTTCTAGCGAAAAAAGAGCAATGCTTTTTGATGACATTATGAATGAATCAAACAGGCCTGGCTATGCCTCGGGCTGCCGCGCACACAGAGACAGAACCAGCATGGACACAAAGCATAAAATAGCAAAGCAAAGAACACACTGTTTAAACAACCTGTGAATCACATCAACACCAATAGCAACAACAACCGTGTCACCTCAAAGGTGACAGGCTCATGGTGCTGAAAGGACAACGACCGTAAAACCTGTACACTCCATGGCGCTGAAGGAGAGACAGATAAACAGGCGACAGCAGTCACACACAGCATCAAATAATGTTAAAGATAAGCAGCCCATTCACTCTAGTAGGTCAAAATGAAATGAACAAATCAGCTGTTACTTCCCATTGCAAATATATTTTATAATGTTCATTCCACTCAACTGTGATCTAACGTTTAAATGCAACAATGTTACATTACTTTCAAAGGGATAGCTAACAGCATGCGAGCTGCAAAAAACAAACAGTGCCACTCACCAAATGATGATCATTTGTAAACTACATTTGAGAGAAGTGTGAGAGTTAATCGTGGAAAGGGTGATGCTAACAAATTAGCAACAGCATCCACCTTGAAGTTGATAACAGCTGTTGCAGCCGCCATCACCACGGTTACACTAGTACAACACAAGCTAACTAACATTGTCACACTACTACAACATAAGCTAGCTAAAGTTACTAGCTCAGGAAATCTACCGCTCGAGCCACTGATTATTTTATCTTGCGCTGTCAGTGTTGAATGGCAGAGGCCTTTTTTTCCAGCCTCTGAAGGCCTAGTCAATGGCTGGCTGAACTAGCTAGATTTTTCTACCGAAAGACCCCCAAAGAAAATCCTGATTGGATATTTTTTCCAGTATTAACCCTTCTCTTTCCAACACAAACTGGAGAAACGAAATCAGAAGATCATAGCAATTATTTGTAAAGATGAAATAGAAATACAAAAAATATATTTTTTTTAAATCATAAATCCTTAGACGTCGGAAGGCCTAGAAGGCCCTCGCGGTTCCCCGCTGGAAAAATGTAGTAATGGACAGAGCCTGGAGAAAAACTCTTGGTAAGGTAATGGGAGAGGAAGATGATAACTGTTATCTTATTATGCCCCTGGTTTCTATGGCAATATATGTACTCAATGATCTCCCATAGTGACTCTCAAGTACCACTTGAAGTATCTCATTGACCCGGCCGTTGCCCATGACATCCCCGCATCAACCTGAATAATAAGGTGCTATAGTAGCCTACTGTTATCTTGGGAAGTCATGTCACAGCTCCACAGCAGTTGTTTACAAACCCATTACAAAGTAATGAAACCGTCCTAAAATATCATTTTGTGTCCAACTGCTATGAGGATGATACACCCAAAGCCCTAGTAATGATAGTTACACCCAAAAGTCCTCGATTCTGATAGTTACACAATGATAGTGTAACTATCAGAATTCCATCGGTATCCTATTGGACTACTTTTTTCTTATTGGAAATCAAAAGAGATCCTATTGGATCCTGTAGGATTCTCGCAGTCCTATAGGGAGACTTAAGTTATTTGATTTGATTCTTATTCAGGCAACGTCTTGTCTTTGAATTAGACATTACAATATAACATCAAATACTACATACAATGTTATAATAACACAACATTTTGAATGCACAGCATCTATACAGTGCTTATATGCAAATAAAAACTAGAAGGAAATGACATTTTTAGGTACATTAACACAAAGATAATAGCATTTCTGTCATTTCATGTATAATAGTCAGCTTTGCATACAAAAAACAGAATGTTCCCTTTACCTTCTTTATGTTGGGAAAAGTAGAGGACAAGAACAACCTGAAGATAATGAGACCCCCCAACTCCTTCCTCCCAGGGTTGTACCACCCCCTGTCCCTCCCTACCTGCCTCCCTCCCCTCCGTTCCTCCCTCTCTCCCTTCCTCCCAGGGTTGTACCACCCCCTGTCCCTTCCTACCTGCCTCCCTCCCTCCCCTCCATTCCTCCCCTCTCCCTTCCTCCCAGGGTTGTACCACCCCCTGTCCCTCCCTACCTGCCTCCCTACCCTCCGTTCCTCCCTCTCTCCCTTCCTCCCAGGGTTGTACCACCCCCTGTCCCTCCCTACCTGCCTCCCTCCCCTCCATTCCTCCCTCTCTCCCTTCCTCCCAGGGTTGTACCACCCCCTGTCCCTCCCTACCTGCCTCCCTCCCTCCCCTCCGTTCCTCCCTCTCTCCCTTCCTCCCAGGGTTGTACCACCCCCTCTCCCTCCCTACCTGCCTAGCTCCCTCCCCTCCGTTCCTCCCTCTCTCCCTTCCTCCCAGGGTTGTACCACCCCCTGTCCCTCCCTGCCTACCTGCCTCCCTCCCTCCCCTCCGTTCCTCCATCTCTCCCTTTCTCCCAGGGTTGTACCCCTCCCCGCATCCTTCCCTCCCCCCAGAACTGTCCCCCCACCCTCCCTCCATCCCTGGGAAGGTGCTCCCTCCCTAGCTTCCCTATCTCCCTCCTGGATGTAACTACCAGTTCCAATCTAGTGACCTCTTGTCACACCTGATCCAGATATTGTGAACAATGTAAATATGATGACCTGTGCAAAATTAAGATGACATCAAATTGTTAGGGGCACAATTTTGTGAATGCATTTGATTTGTATGACTGTACAGGGGTGGAAAAAGTACCAAATTGTCATACTTGAGTAAAAATAAAGATAAATTAATAGAAAATGACTAAATGAAAATGACTAAAATAGTATTGAGTAAAAAGTCTAAAAGTATTTGGTCTTAAATATACTTAAGTCTCAAAACTAAATGTAATTGCTCAAATATACTTAAGTATCAAAAGTCAAATTAAAAGTATAAATAATTTCAAATTCCTTATTATTAACCCTTGTGTAGTCTTAACATTCTGTATTACTCCCCTTGTCCTGAGGTTCAAAAATGACCCACCTTCACTAACCCCCTAAAATAATGCAGCTTGATTGAATTTTAAACCCCAAATCTGTTTTGCATAAAGAAACAACCTGTCATTCATCACAAACTTTGTGAATATCTGGGTTTTCCCTCTTCACAATGCAGAAAGTGCATTTAATCAGTGGACACCACTCGTTTTTATTACAACACACCTGTCATAATTGTTTTCTTTACTAAAGTAGAGGTTTATTATTATTATTATTGCTAAAGGTACTGCATAGGGGTAAACCCACATTTTTTAGCAAAAGATAGCACTTCTATAGCCTAAGAAAGTAGCAGAAATGTGCAGAAAGTAGTTTTGAATGAATTTTATTGAAGGGAAACTTTTTGGGCAACATAGTAATATGTTCTTATATACTGCACAATGAGAAATTCAACTACAAAATATGAGTCTTCGTCCATTTATTTGAACCATTGCCCCCACCGACAAGGTGTATAAACATCAACAATAAATAAGAATAAAATAAGATAATAGATCCAAAGAAAATGTGAAGAACATAAATCAATCAACTCTAATTAGCACATGTAGGACAGTATGCAAGTGTGTGTGCATGGACTTTGCAGATGTATTTCTCACATGTGCAGCACATAGTATTTGTTTTACATTCCTTCTTTGGCGGCATAATTGGCATCTCCTCCTCTTGCCTGCCCCAGCTGCAGCCTCAGGTGGATCAGGACAAAATTCAGCCCCTGAACAGCTTTCACAAGTGCTGCAGAGGCTGCTGTGCTGGGGCGACACTCCCTTCTTTGAATATGTGGGGTTACCAGTGCCATTCCTAGCTTCTCCAGGAACACCCTCCTCTTGTTCCACTTATCAGGCATCCAGGTAGGGTTGATCTTGTTCCATATCATGAAGGCATTGTAAGAGGACACATCAATGATGTTTTGGAAGATGACCAAGGGCCAGCGGGTAGTCATCCTCCTGCAGCTGTAAGTTCCAATCAACTTGTCCAGGTTGTCCTTGCCTCCTATGTTGTGGTTGTAGTCCAGGATGATGGCAGGCTTCCTCTCCTCACGATCACTCATCTCAGCCGTTTTGTGCAGTGTGCTCAAGAGGACTACATTCTTGTTCCTCTTTGGGAGGTAAGAAACTAAAGTGGTGGTGGGGGTGAATGCAAACTTTGATGTGAAGGCTTCTCTCCCCCTTGTTGCAAGGAGTGCAGGAGGAGCTCAGGCTTGTTCTTTCTAACTGTGCCAACCATGGTGATCTTCCTCTTCAGGAGCTGCTGGCTGAGTTCATAAGAGGTGAAGAAATTGTCACGTGACATTGTGCCCCCTCAGTTCATCTGTCATATCAAGCACAACCCTCATCCCCTGGTTCTTCCCCGAGCCTTCACTGGTTGGCTTCCCTGTGTAGACTTGCATCTTCCAAGCGTAGCAGGATTGTGCATCACAGGCCACCCATATCTTGATGCCATACTTTGCTGGCTTGCTGGGCATATACTGCCGGAAAAGACAGCGACCTTTTGACAAAAGAGATCAGTAGTTAGTATCAGTGTCACAGAAAACAATCACATAAATCAATGATATTACAACAATACATAATAAAATTAACAGTGAAAATCACTTACATTACAGATATGAAAATATAAAATGTACCTCTGAATGGAACCAGTTGCTCATCCACTGTTACTTCAGGCCCAGGGTTGTAGAGGTATGGCAGACGCTCCACTCACTCCACTCCCAGACTTCTCCCAGACCTCCCAGTTTGTCTCTCACATGTTTTGCAGGTCTTGACTCGCGGTTATCAAATTGTAGCATTCTTGAGAAAGTGTGAAAGACTTTGAGTGGCATCGTGGCACAGAACATTGCCCTTCCACTCTCTGCATCCCAGAGACTACATGTAGCCTCGCCTCGGGACCTATACACGCCCGCTAAGATTAGCAGCCCTATGTAGGCACGCAGGTCAATCTCATCCATCCTTTTCCAGTTGTTACCATATTTACAGAAACCCTCCAAATTTGTAATCTACAGGATGATTGTTTTCGATGGCTGGTGTGATGAACATGTAGAATGTTGAGGCAATGTCCTGGGCATGGGCAACTGCATGTCTAATGGGCCTTGGGGTCATCTTTATGACATTTTGTGCTGCCATCCTGCCCTGTTTGTCACATGGTGACAAGGACCATGTTATTTTGCTGTTCTTTGACAAAAATGTCTCTCTTTCAGCTTTGGGGATTTCCTCTTCATCTGAAGATGATGTATCATGCTCTGGGTTGTATTCTTCCCCATCTTCTTCTTCAGATACCTCCTCTTCTAAATCATTGTTCTCTTGTTCCTCCTGGACAACTGAAAAAATCTGATTTTTATTTTGTTTGTGAACTTCAGTCATGTGTGGAGTCGTGGAGGGGAGATGCTGCACATGCACAAGAACGTTTTAGTTTTGTCTGAGTTCAATCAGTAGCACACATCTCAATTTCTCATTGTGTGTGTGTGTGTGTGTAGGTGTGTGTTTGTGGTTTTTGCGGCGTGTAAATGATTTTATAACTGCTGGGTCAAAAATGACCCTAAGACAATCTTTATACCCTGGTGGTGTACAGTGTTCATGGAAATATGAACAAAGGCGATGTTTCACTTTTTCTCATGTTGGGGAAAAGTCATCAAATTTCCAGTTGAAAAAATATAATTTAGGGGGTTTTCTCTGCTGTTAAACATCGTGGCGAGTCATTTTTTACCCTTAAGACAACACAAGGGTTAAGCAAACCAGACAGCACCATTTTCTCGTTTTTTTTTTTCTTCAATTTACGGATATTCAGGGGCACACTCCAACACTCAGACATCATTTACAAATTAAGTGTTTAGTGAGTCCGCCAGATTAGAGGCAGTTCACTTAATAAGTCTGTGAATTTGACCATTTTCCTGTCCTGCTAAGCGTGCAAAATGTAACAAATACTTTTGCGTGTCAGAGAAAATGTATGAAGTACAAAAGTGCATTATTTTCTTTAGGAATTGAGAGAAGTAAAAGTAGTCAAAAATATAAATAGTAAAGCAAAGTACAGATACCAGAAAAAACAATGCAAGTATTTAAAGTATTTTTACTTAAAAACTTTACACCACTGGATTTTGAAATGCTGAATGTACTGTATCTCCCCTGATTGTACCACACACAAAATAGCGTGACCATGCAATTATTTATTTAGGACTGTGAGTGTTGAAACTTCTGAAGCACATCTACCTAGTCAAAAACTCCTATTGGATTCCAATCAAATAAAAACTATTGGAACCACTCCAAATGGACCCCTATAGGATTCTATAGGAATAAAATCCTATAGGATAGGTTCTACATTTTTCTATTGGAATCCTATAGGATTTTTTTGACTAGGGAGTTGTTCTCAATAATCAAGCGCTTTAGAGGTTTCAACACCCACAGTTAAAAGTCTTACAGAAATAATAATATGATCATGCCCTTTTGTGTGTGGTACAATCAAGGGATATACATTCAGAATTCCAAAATGTACAGGTATACAAATCAAATGCATTAGTCAGACGAATTGTATTGATTATGTATATTTTATCACCTGAAATGACAAAACAGTTGCTTGGCCTATAGGCTCTTTTCATAGCTGTGGCCTATTGAACAATACATAATGAAACAAATAGGGTGCGATATATTGGCCACAAATAGCAGTCAAATACAACATGCATGAAATCCCATTTGACTTGCCAGCAACATTGCAAATCTATCATTTCAATGCACCCTGCGACTTTATAGGCATATAAAGAAAAAACAATTCGGACAGTATTGTAGTGTCTGAATACAGTATATCTTTTTTTCTGTAGCCTGCAGTAGGCTACTATGAAAAAATTGAAATCTGAGCATGAGTATGTTGTTCTGTATAAAAACAGATTGCATACATGTCTCTCTCCCACCTACCACAAGTGTCTCCACCTCCTTTTTCTTCCTCACTCGTTCGGTAATTGGTTCGGTAATATTTCCACTGCCTGGAGTGAACTAACAATAAAGACTCCGACAGTCACCGGAGGATGTCTGTGGCGCAGCGCAGAGAAATGATTTAAACCTATTCAAGATACCTGTAGCAACTGTAAAAGTGTTGTTGTCGCATCAGTTTTTTGTTGTTGTAAGCAATTGGAACAGATATAACTTTTACACAAATTGCCATACAACATCACCGTGCGCTGATGGACAATTACGCGCAGAAGTTGCGTTGCGTAATCATGATAATCATCGCGGATGGCTGTGTTTCATGTTCTTGGATTATGCGTACAAGCTTGTTATGATACCTGGTCATCGCCTTTCCTTCGTCTACAGTGGAGAAGAAAAGTAACAAAGGGACGCACATGATGAGAAGCGCGGGGTTGTTGCTTGGCTACTTTTTGGTGAAAGTTCTTGTATGCGACGCGGAGGGGGAGCCAGGGCAGAAGCTGGACGGCTTTATTATGGTACCAACGGGTACCAACGAGTCAAAATTGAACAGAGAGAATAGCGTTTCGGAGAGTCCGCATACAGAAGACAGGTGCCGGGGTTATTACGATGTGATGGGCCAGTGGGATCCGCCGTTTGTGTGCCAGACGGGCAGTTACCTGTACTGCTGCGGGACCTGTGGCTTCAGATTCTGCTGTGAGTTTACAAGCTCGCGGCTGGACCAGACCACCTGCAAAAACTATGACACGCCGCCGTGGATGATGACAGGCAGACCTCCGCCTAAGAAAAAAGACCCCACTCACGATCCCACAAAGGATAAGACAAACTTAATTGTGTATATAATATGTGGAGTTGTTGCCATAATGGCCCTCGTTGGGATTTTCACAAAACTTGGACTTGAAAAGGCGCACCGTCCACACAGAGAAAACATGTCAAGGTGTGTGTACAGTAAACAACATCAGCAGTCCCTGTGCGCAATGCAGTAACAACTTTGGATAGCCTAAATGAATGCAGGAATTTAACTTTTATTTGGGTGTCAGAAGTTTCCTTAAATATTTCGATGCATTAAATATTCTGTTTTGTTAAACTAGGTGATAACCCACTGGACACAGAAGTCCGTTCAATTTCTAGTTTCTATTTACATTTGATTGAAATCAACAACAAAAATCAACAAAACATTTCAGTTAAAAGTTGGGTGAAATAAATACGAAATGTCCTTACCTTGATGACCTTTTTCAAATTCAATTAGTTTTCCCATATCACATATATTTGTTGGTTGAAATAAAATAAAATTAGATTAGATTTTATTGGTCACATACACATGGAAACAACATTGATTCATGATCCAACCAATTTTTGACCAGTGGGAAGTGTTAAAATATAGAATAAATATACATGCTCAGTCAGTTCTACTGACCACAATTTGATTGGCAATCATAGGCAATGCCATATTTTCTTTGTGAGTGACTGTGAATACCTGTCCAATTGCGTTGATGTCTTGAGCCATGCTCACTATGTCCTGGTAAAACCAGATGTGTTGTAGGTAGTAGTGTGTGATGAGCCATGCTCACTACGTCCTGGTAAAACCAGATGTGTTGTAGGTAATAGTGTGTGATGAGCCATGCTCACTACATCCTGGTAAAACCAGATGTGTTGTAGGTAATAGTGTGTGATGAGCCATGCTCACTACATCCTGGTAAAACCAGATGTGTTGTAGGTAATAGTGTGTGATGAGCCATGCTCACTACATCCTGGTAAAACCAGATGTGTTGTAGGTAATAGTGTGTGATGAGCCATGCTCACTACGTCCTGGTAAAACCAGATGTGTTGTAGGTAATAGTGTGTGATGAGCCATGCTCACTACATCCTGGTAAAACCAGATGTGTTGTAGGTAGTAGTGTGTGATGAGCCATGCTCACTACGTCCTGGTAAAACCAGATGTGTTGTAGGTAGTAGTGTGTGATGAGCCATGCTCACTACGTCCTGGTAAAACCAGATGTGTTGTAGGTAATAGTGTGTGATGAGCCATGCTCACTACATCCTGGTAAAACCAGATGTGTTGTAGGTAATAGTGTGTGATGAGCCATGCTCACTACATCCTGGTAAAACCAGATGTGTTGTAGGTAATAGTGTGTGATGAGCCATGCTCTCATCTCCCTTGATGTCATCTCCCAACATGGTGCCATTAAAAGCCACTTTTTTACTCCATTACACCTGCAATTGTTTTTAAATATCTCACTGCCCTAGATTTCATCATTTGAATTAGATTCGTTGTTCTTTTTAAAGGGAAAGCAAACCTAAGGTTCACTTCCTCAAAAAACTGGTTGATTCAATGTTGTTTCCACGTCATTTCAACAGAAAGATTCAATGTGATGACTTTAATTTCACGTTGAACTCACGTTAGTGGACAACTCAACCAAAAGTAAATCAAAACTAGACGTTGAACTGACGTCTGTGCTCAGTGGGTTTCCTCTGTCTCAACATGCCTTGTGATCCCTATTGTGATTTGTCATAATTCTCAACTATATTATCAATGCACAAAGGAAGGTGATCCCACTAACCCAATATAGCATAAATGGTACTGTGCATATCAAACGAAAACCCTTTGAGCATATGATAATTGGTCATTCGTAGTTCATCTACAAGCATGAGAATAATTGATTTGATTTAATCTACATTATTCAAACATTAAGACCTGTAAGGATTTCCGATAAATATTGAGGTTTACAGCGTTTGAGGTCCTGTCATTTTGCTCGATTTCATAGCCATTTTGATTTCCTTGCCACGTTTTATTATTGAGTGAACCAGCTGATTGAGGTGTTTGTGTTTTTTGTCAGGGCTCTAGCCCAGGTGATGCGCCAGCCTGGTCCAGGAGAACACTCAGAAGACATTGGAGTGCATGGACAGCACTATGACAACATGCAAGCCAACAGGGTACCTGCGAACAGTCTCCGTAAGTAGGCCTCTTCCATCCAATGTGTCATGTCATAGAGAGTAGCCACTACAACAACAGTTTGACACACATTGGAAAGTACAACCAGTGGTAAGATGCATAGTGTATTATGTGAAGCTCTGCAATGCATTGGGTATGGTCATGATTGAGATACAGAGATGGTATAAACAGGATGCCATCTGCAGAAGACTGAGGGTCTGCCTGCTGTGATCAGACCAATCATGCACAATCTTTACCTCTGTACACACACACACACACACAATGTTTCTAAACAGCCACTAGCAGTAAACCTTATCACGCAAGAGAATGTTGACATTTTCATTTTCATCAATTCTATGCTGGAGTCCTATTGAAGTGCCCAACAGTCTCCGATTGGTCTTTGTGGTTGTAGTGAGGCAGCTGTGAAATTCAAAAGGCTTTCTTCGCCACCACCCTTTGCCTTCCTGGCTCGCCTGATTTAGCTGCTCCAGATACGAGAGTTGTGAAAGAAGTCCATTTTGGAGAGTCCTGTGAGCTGCTGAAGCAATTACTCACAGCCTCAGTAATCATTTAACACACTGGGATAATTATCATCATCAACCGCTGCTGACTAACAGTAGTATAAGTCTTGCGCTGCTCCCCATCGCTTACAACTGGCTCTTTCTTTCTCATCCCTCTCTTTTTAGTCTCTCCCAAACAGGCCGGCACACATCTATACACAGACCCGCAAGAATTCACTCGCTCGCTCACTCACTCACTCACTCACTCACTCACTCACTCACTCACTCACTCACTCACTCGCTCACATGGATGATGCAGGATGTATTATTTTGTTATGCATCGCATGTCTCAGACTGCCGGTTGCAATCACACAGGCTTTAGCAACTAATGGCAATGGACAGACTTTTCCCCATTTGCTTGTTTGGAAGTGATTGTAACGCATGCCGTCTGTTGTTGGAGAGAAGTAAAATGACATGTTTACTTATGGCAGTGCATTTTTCCTGCTGAAAAGGAGTGTCAATGTTTGACATGAAAAACAAGCTGTTTGTTTGTGTGAGACGGACAAATCCAACTTGGAGAGAATAATAATGGGAATACTAGTTTTATGTTGACGGCATAAGCATATGGCAGCAGTGTGTTTTTTGTTTGTTGTCAAAAACTGACGTGGATGAGGCAGCCCTGGGTCAAGAGCCTTCACTTTGATTCTTGAGTGTAGCTTCCACCGATAATTGAAGCTTGTAGCTTGTATTCGCGTGAAGATCTGGAATATTTCTCTCGCATCCCTTGGGTAGGAATTACCAAAGGGATTGGAGACCCAGTTCTGCCATCAGGTGGTCTGCATGGACACACATTGGCATTGTCTCTCCTCACAGTAAAGGGAAGGATCCATACGTTTTCACACAATAGCACTGTGGATTGGAGAGGGTAGATGAGTGGAGACGTGGGTTCTGGGTAATCTCTTCCTTTGTCAGTGGCCCTCCCACCTCCTCCACACACAACACTATCTCTCTTAGTCCGTCACATCAAGTTGAAGCAACAAGGACCTCTTCAATCTCCACTGTGTCGGCTCACAAAAGGGATGTGTCATTTAGTGTGACAGAGCTTTTCAGGTGTCCCTAGAAGGCCAGGGATTGGGTGAAAGCAGTGTGTGATTCCACTAGAATTCAACACGCTGTTTTTTATTGGTTTGGTATAATGTGGGCATTATAGAATCAGAAGGAGCAGTTTGTCACTATTAAGGTGTGTGCTGTATTGGAACAGAGGTAGTGTTGTTTAGTTATGCTAACTGGAACCCTTGTTCAATAAAGTGGGATGACAGCACAGGTTTCTTTGAGCAGCTATTCACACTCGTTCCCACACTGACTGTTCTCTTGTAAAAAGTCACACAGGCAGAGCTGTGTCTTGCTGTTTCATGAGAAGACGTGATGGGTTATTGTATCCGTGTGAATAGCCTCACCCAGTGAGCTCCCTGTTGAAGATGTGGAGAGGCGCAGGGAGGTGTGCGAGAGGAGACACCCAGGTGTTGTGCTGTTAAAGAGCTGACTCCATGCAGGCTGAGCGGTAATAACCCAGAGAGTGGGGTGTGTGACTGTGCTGGGAGCAGGGCCATTTCATAGAGCACTGGGACTAAAAAAAAACTTTACATTACTGAGGTTCTCCAGTCTGAAATGCCATTAAAGTGCTTAAAGCCGCGAGTGCTGAGACTGACTGGCAGTCACATACTCTCAGTCAGCAACACAGTGTGTGATTGTTTTGAATTAGGTAACCCACTGGGTACAGCTTAGTAGACAGACATCAAGACAGGAAGTTGACAGGGCTTTTTATGGTAGCATGGTACCTCAGCCAGAATAGTAAGAAACCTCAGCCACTAGACTGGAGAGCATAATCAGGGTTGCTATAGTGGTGTAAAAAAATAAAAATAAAAAGACAATCAGAACAAGGGAAATACAGCATCAACAGAATCGGAATGGAATGAAACCCTTTAGGCTGAGGTGCCTGAAGAGTGTTATTCTGGTGAATGAATCTCATTATCACACATGTAAAGCAAGCACACTGCGCTAGCAGAAGCTCTCACTTAGACAGGCTATTCCACTAGATGTGAATTATGCAGGGTATCTAATCTAGTGAGGCTGATGTCCATGTATGTGACACCCCATGGCATACATTGACTGCCAAAGAGGACTGTCTGTGTGTGAACTGTGTCTTGTGAGAGAGTAGCGCTCTGAAGAGGTGGCAGCACAAGTAATTAGGTTAATGTGAGGCTGCATGTGTTTGAGTAACATCACCTCCTGGGTTTTCAATCTGATGTTATATTACACTGAACACTTGCTGCATTGAGGATTCAATTGAAAGAGCTTACTTGTGTCAATATCAAGGTATCTATTAATTAAAAATAATGTGTTTTTTCTTGATGTTGTTATCTGCATATTGTGCTTTTTTGTAATTGCAACCAACTTAGCAAAAATGGGTTGATTCAACGTTGTTTCCAAGTCATTTCAACCCCAAAACTCAAATGTGATGACATTGAATCAGCGTGGAAAACTGATTGGATTTGCAAAAAGTCATCAACGTCAGGGAATTTAGTCTTTTTTTCAATTAACTTTTAACCTAAATCCAATGACAGGATGACATTTTTGGTTTATTTCACATGTAATTCAAGTTAGTCGATAACTCAACCAAATGTAAATCAAAATCAGACGTTGCACTGATGTCTGTGCCCAGTGGGAAAGCTTTCTCCCATTGCAATGGCCGTAGACCCAATACATTCAGTACTCAGTACATTCAAGTAATGAGGCCTTTGTCTCAAAGACCAATTTTGAAATGTTCATTAACCCTCGTCAGACCTTTAATTGATTATGAAAGAACTGTGTTATGATTAGACCATGGCTATGATTTTTTTTAAAGCGCTTTGACATTCACAATACAAAAAGTCCCCTCTTTTATACAAGAAGAGTCAGTGGTTTCCAGTGCTTCAGATCATACATGCTATACAGACCCTTCAGAAAGCCCATAATGACAAACTGAAAACATGTTTTTAGACATTCTTGCAAATGTTTTTAAAATGAAATACAGAAATATCTCATTTACATAGGTATTCACACCCCTGAGACAATACATGTTAGAATGACCTTTGGCAGCGATTACAGCTGTCAGTCTTTCTGGGTAAGTCTCTAAGAACTTTGCACACCAGGATTGTACAATATTTGCACATTATTCAGCTCTGTCGAGTTGGTTGTTGAACATGGCTAGACTGAAATGTTCAAGTCTTGCCATAGATTTTCAAGCCGATTAAAGTCAAAACTGTAATTAGGCGCCTCAGGAAATTCAATGTCATATTGGTAAGTAACTCCAGTGTATATTTGGCCTTGTGTTTTAGGTTATTGTCCTGCTCAAAGGTGAATTTTTCTCCCAGTGTCTTTTGGAAAGCAGACTGAACCAGGTTTTCCTCTAGGACTTTGCCTGTGCTTAGTTCTATTCCATGTATTTTTATCCCCAAAAACTCCCTTGTCTTTACCGATTACAAGCATACTCATAACATAATGCAGCCTCCACCATGCTTGAAAATATGAAGAGTGGTACTCAGTGATGTGTTGGATTTGCCCCAAGCATAACACTTTGTATTCAGGACATAAAGTACATTTCATAGTGAAATCCCTGAGTGGTTTCTTTCCTCTTCGTCAACTGAGTTAGGAAGGACACCTGTATCTTTGTAGTGACTGGGTACATTGATACACCATACAAAGTGTAATTAATATATCAAATAAAATATTAATTTAATCCATTTTAAATTCAGGATGTAACACAACAAAATGTGGAAAAAGTCAAGGGGTGTGAACGCTTTCTGAAGACACTGTATATGGCTCAGGTGGTTTCCATTCTGATTCCCTTATGTCACATGATGGTACTAATACATATGGTGCCAATATGCATGACATCTCCATGGAAACGAAGGTATGACGACCAAGTGGCATGTCCATGGATTTTTGCTGTTGTAGATCAAATAGACAGGAGCAGAAAAAAGGGATTGTTGTTGAATTACACTAATTTAAGAGGCAGAATACATTATATCTGACTGAATTCATTTCCCCACAGTGGCAAAAGGACCCTGATTATACACTTGCAGTTTGCTGTTACACTGTCAACTCCTATAGGATTGTGCATGCCTGTATCCTTGGCAATCTCACACAATTGTGCCGACACTGATTTTTCTCTGCTCCTTTCAACTTCAGACTGAACTGATAAAAAAATACTTTTATCTAGGTGAAATTCCCCTGAGGAAAACCATACATATAGACATTTAAGGCACCCTTAAATATCATAATAATCATTCTTTGAGGGAAATACTAATAATGAATGAACATTCCTAATAGGCAGCTTAGTTCTTTGTTTTCATCACATCAACTGTAGAATAAGCATTTTCTTTGGTTAATGCTGCCACTTTCTCCTCTTACATCGAAACGCACCAAAGTAGAGTACGGAAATGTGTGGACAAGTTAGTATCTTTCAGAAAACGTCTGCCTGGTTGTCACAGGCATATAGTGCCCTGAACATCAAGCCTACTGTACCTCAAGGTATGCCTACGAGATGAGTTTTCTCCTTCAGCTGAAATGATTATTATTCACTTTAATGAATTCAGGCGTTCTTGGTGCTGCCATGACAGGCGAATAATTAATCATTCTTTAAACAGAGACCCCTTTTTTTCTTCCGTGCCCCCTCCTGGAATAATGATCCGTTCATTACCAGCCAGCCGACATGTTGACAGGTAGGTGGTGGACTGCCTAATGGCATTTTTGAGTAGTTCAATAACATGGGGGGTTACTGCAGATACCTTAGATCACTTGTTCTGAATATCCTCACACTACTCAGGATACTCTGCCTCCCTGCTGGCTGGTGATTGGGAAATTACACAGAGGGCCTGTTGGGTGTTCTAACACATCCAATGTAATGTAATATTAATGTCCACTGAGAATGGTCACAGCTTCAAAGGGGGCTTTCTTCACTTACTCCTTAAAGAGGGTTCTTTGGTCATCTTGTCTTTGTTGGCTAGTGTTGGCAAGCCCCTCTTAAGTGGTAAGTGTTTAAGTTTACTCCCAGCTAAATGATGAATATCATAGTATCCACAATCTACAATACTATAGGAAACACATCACTCTGAAAAATATATTGCTGTTTTTGACCATACAATGCTTGTCATAGTGGTTGTGAATATTACTGTTCTTCCATTACTCTTTTGTAATTATTACTAGGTCAGCAAAGACAGAGGTAGTTCATGTCAACAGACGACCAGACGTTTCTTGTAACAAATGGATGCTTTAGGGGAAAGAAATGGTCATTGTCAGAAGAGAAACCCAAACAATCACAACCATGCATCTTACAACCTCAAAACCACCAGACTTTATTAGTCCAGGAGACCATGATTTCAGGAGCAGCACTTTGAGTTCAGGAGCAGCATAGTAATACCCAGTCAACCTTCAGTCATTGTAGTACAGTAGCATTACATCTCTACTGGGTCTGGTAGTTCTCTCTTTGTAGATAATGCCTCAGTTGTACAACAACATACCTCCCATGTTATTTCAATTTTCATGGCAGGTTGGCATCTGGTTGCAACTAAATGGGTTGTGCTCTGTTTTTTGCCCACAGGAAAATCTATCACCGTCTCTGTCGTTTTGATGTATTTGAGGACATCAAGGTGTGGCTTTCATATATGCGTGCGCGCACGCGCGCACACACACACACACACACACACACACACACACACACACACACACACACACACAGAGAGACTATATTGTTACGAGATAAACAAAGACACAAGTATCTAATTTTGTGAACTGGAGATGAGAGGTAAATAATTGCACCGGCAGCAACAGCAGCACTAGCTATGTGACTGAGCCCTCTTCAGTTGGTTGGTAAGCGTTCAGGAGATTAATCCCCTTGTTCGGCTGCAGTAGTATGTGAGATTCAGGAAAACAGGGCAGCACAGATGGATTTGTAACATTAGATCAACTAGCTACAACGGACAGATATTACAATAGAACAACTAAGCCTGTTAGCATACAAAGTGTCCTTTCTCCCAATCAACAGAAAAAGCCTTCAGAAACACATGACAAAATCCTGTACCCTGTATACAGAATATAGTCTGCTATATCCCTGAGATTATAGCCTTGAGAATACATTGTCGGGAGACAACGCTTTGTGCTTCTTTCCCATATGTGTTGAGGACTGCTGTTGTTTTGACTGCACAACAGCTCCACTAAAATGGTTATTTTCTCCCTGGCGTTTTGCTTCTGTCTCTTTGACTCACTTCTGGGCAGGGGGTAGAGTGGTGTGTCTATGGGGCACAGTCCTGCGCCTGTTCCCCTCCTCGTCCCCTAGCCATGTCTGGCACTGTCAAGTGTACCCATGCCTGGGCTGCCTCCCTAGGATAGATACTGCCTCTATGGCAGGGGTTGTGGGTGCCTGGTTGGCACTGAGTGAAATGGTCCAGAGAGAGTTCTCACATGTGTCAGCGTCACAGATGACACAATCCTCTCAGACAGACAGGGCTTTGTTCTAGTTCCCTCTCCTCTAGTTGCCTCTCCTCTGGGTGGGTGGCTGGCTGGCTGGCGGCTAGGCTACACTCCACTTCTGTCCTGTGTGCTGCTGGGGCCATCTTGGCCACACGCACTGTCCTGTCCCTCTCCTCTAGGCCTGCCTGTGTGAGCAAGGGGCACCTGTGGCCACTTGGCCTCTTTTCTCTCTAGGCAGCCAGCCGAAGAGAAGAAAGTTCTCCCTTGCTGCCAACACACACGGCCGGACGGTCTGGCAGGCCCTTTCCCCACAAGACAGTGTCACAGGAAACTGTATTTAAATGGATTACTACTACCTACAATGAATGGAAAACGGTTACAAATCAACACCTTTCTTTCCAGTTACATGCCTGTTTTTTAACAGGGCATTTTGTATCTCTTTCTTTTTATATCTGCCTTGCTGAATGGTTTTAGACAAAAGAATGCTGTGATCATTTTGAGACACTTTAGTTAAGCTTCCGCCTAAGGGCCAAACCTTTAAAAGTACTGGTGCTGCATACTAATACTGTAGTTCTATATCTTTGTTGGTACCTGACATGAATGATAACACCTTGTCAAGCTCGCAGGTTGAGAAGAGAAGCTTGATACAACAAGGTTGAAAAGTGAGATGAGGGTTTACTCCCACTAATGGAATACAAATTAAGTTCTCTCTCGTCTAAATTAAATGATTTAATGTACCATAAGTAGCACATGGCATTATGCAAGCACTTGGATGAGCAGATAGTGATTAGCTTTTGCATTGCTGTGGGCATATTATTTATTGTGTAGAAGTCACATTTGTGTCTGTACTATAGACGAATGAAACACACACTTGCACACCATGCACAGACAACTTTGACCCAGCTGGTGGCATGGAGAGTACCATTATCACAAATACCATCATGTAGGGTTTTAAGTAGTTCACCCAGACCACAGCACACACATCTTAATGCACAAAATAGTGAATATGTTGTATCTATATTTAATGTACCTTTTGCAAATCGTTATTCTGTGCTTGTATTTTTACCTAACTGTTTACTGAATTATCCATTCATAAAGCACACACAATGGTGCCACTGTAATGAACAAGTTTGACAAAATAACTGTGTTGTCCATCTAATATACTCTTAGCATAGGGGAACGTCAATTTCATTCAGTAATACAACAAGACAAAGCTTATACATTAGATTTACTTAGTGCCTGAATATAAATTCATTAAATGTTAATTTCATGCCGGCTTTTTATGTGAGTGCAGCAGAGCCTGTTCTCCCTCAGCAGATAAATAATGGGAGTATGAACTGTTGCTCATGTGGGTGTTGCCAACTGGTTAATGTATGAACTATGGAGACAGGCCATTGTAAGTTGGAGTTTCCATTACTTAGTTGGCGTAGTCAAACTTGCCTCCGGAGAGAAACCTGTTCACCTAGTTTGCCAATCAAGCCATAAACATCAACATTTACATAGTGAAGTGTTGCCCTCAATAACACTCCTGAGTCTGGAAGCGTCGGCTACATTTCAGAGGTGAGCTGATGAATGCGTATGAATTTAAGGTAATGGAAGCAGGTAGAGCACAGAGAAGGAGTGAACAATGCTCCGAGAGAGGAGAAGAGAGGAGGCGGTATTGATTCTTCTGCTGCTTTACCTCACAGTGAGCTCCACCTGTCAGATTGGATTACACAGACAATGGCTTTCCTCAGTCTGTAGGAATTCAGATACTGTTTTTATGCCATCGTCTGCACCCAGATCGGTTATGTTCCATCCCTGCATATGCCTATTTTATGTAAATTACAACTGAGGAAATTCAACCTATAAAATGACCTGTCAAGTCATATTTTACCCTGGTGAGTCAAAGGTTTTTCTCATCAATCTTCAAGGCCTGGCTATTAATCGCTCAGCTTGTCCAACCTTTGAGTATAAAGAAGAAAAGCCAAGGGCTAGACACACATTTACATGGAATATAGACTTCTTCCATCAGGGCAAATAAGAGTGACTGACTGACTTTCTTCTTGCACACTGTCTAATACCCTGTAAATCCGTCTAGCAGAGGTAGGTTTCTGCGAGAGGCTCAGTGTTAAATGTCACACTGACTATTCTAGACAAATTCATTTGTGAAAATCAACATCAAATACTGACAAACTGTGCAAAGCATTGAAATCTCATTCCTTGCAGTAGGTATATTATTTTCTGTACATGCTTATTGAATCTGAAATGTTTCAATGCAACAAAGCAATGCCAAATCATCTGATGAAACTACAAGCGTGCATCAAATATGATGAAGTATTGCTAATAAATTATACAGTACATGTTATTGGAGGTCTTAGGACAAAATCCTTCTGCAGACTTTCACTCCCCAATTGGAAATAACCTATGAATGAGAGTGCCCTTCCCATTGTAGCATCCAGCTCCCAAAATAAACTCTTGCATTTTTTATGAGTTCTTGGAAGGTATCTGTATCTGTAGTGTTGATTCACTTCTCCAGCAACAACCTTTGAGTCTTTAACCTTACAAAAGTTTTCACAAATGGACCACTTCTAACCAGTGGCAGACAGTTGGAAAGTGAATTGAAGTGGGACTCCAGTAATTTAGAAGGAACTGTGTGTAAAGAGGACCAATGTCTGGCAGATTAAATGGGATTTTATCCATTGTACACAGACAATGGATTGACAGATGTATTACTCCTTAAATTAGCAGCTCAATGCCAAAGTAACAGCTTGTACTTCAGATTTCCACATTTCCAGAGGTGGGGTAATTTCAGGGAACAATGATTCTTGAAAATCACTCATTGTTTTCACCTAGTCACAGAGCCATACCTGAGCCGCTATTAGCAGGTGTAGTGAAAGAGCTGTAAAGCTTCCCTGTATGTCTTTTAATGAGACAACACAGATCATTTCATGCTCCTTTACAAAGTAATTAGCACAGCACAGAAACATCTATTTGACCGGTGGGAAATTAGCTTCTAATTAGCCTATTTCACTATTATTATATTTTTTATTATCATGGAGAGGCTGCACCATGGCATAGTGGATTCTAAAAGTTGATACTTGTTAAAACTTGTACCATCTCTTATTTTTCAGTGGCAGAGGAGAGTACATTAGTCCCTTTGAAGTGGTGCTGACAGTTGTTTCATGTTTGGTTCACGCCTCCTGTCCCTGACCTTATCCTCCCACTTTTGAACTCTTGCTACACTATCCTCTTTCATATTAATTGGACTCGCTAAGGAAAATAAACACCTTCCCTATTCTTCATTCAAAAGCATCTTCTCCTCTCTTTAAAGTACATTGTAGTTCTGTGCAATGGTCTCTTCCTCTTTAAACCCTTGTCTTTTCCCACAGAAAACACTGGAACGTTTCAACAATCATCATTCATTCATGCTGGGGTCCCTCCAGACCTCTGTTGAAAGCTCTACTCCCCTGTTGTTCCGAACCATCTCCTATTGGAGCGTATCTATTGGGACCACTGTGCAGCCGGGGGAATATGTTTCCAGGAGGCAGTGCAGTATTTCATAAGAATTTCCAACAATTTCTGATTATCATAGTCAGTAACCCTCATGGAACCTTTAGGTCCAAATCTGGTGGGCAAGTTGCTAGGGTAGTTTCTTTTCCCGTTCTTCACATTTATTCCCCTGTGGATAAGCATGAAATAAACATAGAGGATCGATTTCATCATTTATTTTTATGAAAACAAAAGTTGATTTTGAACTGCAATTTTATTTTGCAGTTGATGCTGTTTTTTCTGGGGATACGTTGATTTCATGCCGTCCATTCCTGCATTTTGGTTCTGAACTTCTGAAAGATCATGCAACTTTTCTTATCGTGAAACATATTTCTCTTTCCTCTCCAACCAAAATGGATTAATGCACCTGCTGTTGGCTACAGCAATCTTGGCCCGGCTGTCAGACTAGTCAGACTAGACATCTTTGCTTACATCGCTGCTGCCTTCAGCCTTTCGGACCTGTAGATCCAGCGATGATTGTGTTCATCATCTGGAGAAGAGAAACCTTCCAGTGGCTACTGCTGAGTCATGAGCCAGGAAGCATGCGTAACTAAAGCTGGCATATTCATTAAGTAACTGTCTGGGAAAAATAGACTAGAATCCAATCAAATCGCCTGCCAGCCAGGAAGACGAGGAGAACAAAAGCTCTGCTGACATTTCAGCGATAGCTGACATCTCTTCCCTGACGAATGGTCATTGCTACCAAGACCCGGTTTCAAATCAGAACATCTATTTCAGTCCACTTGGCATCAGTCTTTTCCCAGACAGAACCATTTTTGCCTAGATTTGATTTGATCCATTTCTTTCACGGCTCATTGTCCGCTGTCCAAAGCAGATGGTCGTGTTCAGCTAAATGTGTAAATGCAAATGTATTTAGGATATTAGTTGTGGAGCTAATTAGAATGGAATATTGTGCACTAGTTGCCGCACTGGCAAACAGGGTTCCACGTCCACTGACCTCCTTATCGAATAACTAACATGAAACCGAGCAAAAGAGGCTCTTTGCTTTTCACACTGTGGTGTGCGTGCCTGATTAGATGTTGCATGGCAACAATAAAATTAGGTATTATAATGCAACAGATCTTCCAGATAAGACATTTTTATTTGATTGAACCTGTATTTTATCATCACAATCATTACAAACATTGACGTTGACTACTCAGCGATCGTCATGTCTGTATTCTCCCCTCATCCCATGAGTGCAGCAGAGAGATGCATGTGTACAGTAGCATACAGTTCAATCAAGATGTAAATCCTATAATGCGAACTGCTTGGTAAGATTTGGGGCATAAGTAATGGGGATTGTATGTCCTTTTCACCTTATTATCCTCCCTTTGGCAATCTACCGAAGTGTAAACTTGCCAGAGAAATCTGCTCTCAGAACATGTTGACCTGTTGACTTGCAAACGAGTCGTTAAGTTGTTAATTGGCCTCAGTGTGCCTCCGCAAATATGCCATTCATCACAGCCAGTTATTATGTATGACATACAAGTTGACAGCCTGTTTTGATCATCATGATTGGGGAAGCAAAGGAGGGTGGTCACACTGCAGATATGATTGAATTCTGGCCATAATTATTGTTAAGTATATGTGATACTACTATACAGCATTTATCATAGGTACGACTGTATGTTGTTATTGTGGAACCTAGAGCATTGATACTAATTGAGTACTGCGCCTGCGCATGAACACACTGTGCTCGAACTTGAGTTTGAACGAGAAAGTCATGTCAACGTTATCTCTGTTTCGAGTATAATTTATTACGGTTTGTGTCGTAGTAAGAACACAACAACTATATATCAAAAAAGCATTCACACTGGAGTAAATGTTGCCAGTTCCTCTACTACTGAACGTTCATATCTGTGAGATGAGTAACGAACTGGAGGTTCTCATCTCTATTTCCTAAAGCAGACGTTTATAGTTCGTCATTTATCTCAGTCTCAAAAGGTACAGCCAAGGTAACTCCTTATTCATGTACTCTTTTTAATGAATACTTGTTCACTATAAATAATATCTGAATGACCTGTCTTTTGATTAATCATAATAATAATAAACAGTTACTTAATATTGTTTGTATATTACTGTTACGAATCCCTTTTGGCCCGACAGTCTAGGGGGGGGGGGGATGATAACGAGACCCGTAACATAACTCATGCAAATTATGATAGTGAAAAAGTAAGAGTGAGAACCAAATAACCACAGACAACTAAATTACCGTAAAACACTCATGGTTTATTTGAAAACACACGGTAATGGGGGGAGCAGGAAAAGGGGCTGCGCTGGACCCAAGGAAAGAAATAATAAGTATCCAAAAACACCCCTAAGCTAGACTAGCCTATTTCAACAACAGCTAACTAACTAACCAAAAATACAGTGGGTGGTCCGCCCAGTTCTAACTAGTGTTTTTATACAAAGTATTCCTACGGGTAATGTATGCCCATGTATGTCTTGGTTCCCCCTTTTCCCACCATCAAACACCATAACAAAAACAATCATCACAGGTGGGGACAAGGTGATATGGAGGTGCTAAAACAAACAAGAGCACTACCGAGAGAATGTATGAAATAGAGAGATTTGACAGAGAGATTGAGCTCTAGAGGAAACATGGGACAGGGTTTTTAAACCAGGAAAAGGGGATGTGATAGGGTAATGGCAATAGGAGGCGTGTCTTCTGATTGATGATTGATTGGTGACTGATTGGGGAGTGATGATTGCCACCTGTGAGTGGAGAAGGAGAGAAAAGAACACAGAATACACACACACACACACACAGGATACCTAAGAATAACACACACAGGATACCTAAGAATAACACACACAGGGCCCATAAGAAGTCAGATCATTATTTTCCATTTTTCTAACCGGTGTTATTTACAATTTGTAGTAGCCTTCAAATGAATCCAGAACTTCAAGCAGTGCTGGACCATTCTATTTTACTTGTTGAATGTGTGGTCATACATAGGAAGCTATTGTTACGAACAGCATTTCGTGCCATAGGTTCAATCTGCTGCTCAACAGATTGCTTGTACTTTGAAAACTCATTAGTGTTCTCAACATGCCCAAGCAGCAGTTTATGGGCACTTACAATGTCTACTACAATGACTCTACTCTCTCAAGGTCCTGGTATTGTTCCTCACATTGGGCTGTGGACATCAGTCATGGAAGAGAGTTCTGTTTACATGTGCAACATGAATACGAATTACAACTGAATGGATGTACAGTATTACCTTGACTAATCAGTAACTGCTACAGCCAAACTGGGGGAATGCATTTGATGGAACTCTGCTATTACACACAATATCAATATTGAGCTATTAGTTAACTTTACATTATTGATATTCTACTGTAGATAGCTACTGTAGTATTCCTGGAGTTATTAAGGTTCACCGTCCCCCAAACTGACACCTGGGCGTGGGTGCAGTCTGCTGTCTCCTGATCTCCTTTGGGTCCTGCGGGGCCAGTTGAAAATGATGCCCACAACATCTGGTTGCTCTGCCATGCCAGCAGGCAGGGGGCCAGCCAATTTGCCATGGTTCCATGCTCTCCTCAATTAAGCAGATGTCTGCATGCTGGATGCTGGATTAGTACCATTTTATAAAGAGCAGTCATCACACACTCTCTCTCCAGCTGAGTCCCCAGGGAGGGCCAACCAGCACAGGGTGCAATGTTACCAAGGATCTGAAACAAGTACCTCTGTCCATTCTTATCCATCCGTCAAATTGATTTCTATCAGTCCTATTGAGAGACATATCAGCTGGGGGCTGAGCTACGCTGCTGTTGGTTTTGGCTGAGACTTGGTTGGAGGAAACCAAAGCAATTCTATTGGGAGAGGATTAGCACAGTGAGCTGGCTAGAGGGCCATCTAGCTCGGAGCGATGGACGGTTAATGATTTGTATCCCGGGGCTAACATGAAGAGAATATAACAATTGTGTTGGCAGGTCAATGAGATAGACCCCACGTAGGCAGCTTACACTATCAGGTCTTGACTTCCACAGCTTTCTTGGGAGACACCAGCTCTTACATCTCACCACTGACAGGAAGGAAGAATCACTGATTTCAAAAATTCTGCTGATAGCCCTTTCATGCAGCCAAATTAGCTAGTGGCCTCATGGGTGGAATGTTATTAATATTTTTCATAATTTCAAAATCTCTATAAAAAAATAATAATTAAGTAACCAAAAATCTGGTGTTTCTAGGTCAATGGTCTTATGTGATGTATATAAAGTGTAATATTGGGATGCCAACTCAAAATGTAATCTCAATCACTCAGATGGAACATCAATATTTAATGACATGTTTTACTTTTTCTGCCAGACTGACATCTCTCTCTCTGCCATCTTTCTCTTTCTCTCCCTACAGAGGCTAACCAGATGAACAGCGTGGGTCCAGGATCATCACTAATGCCAGGCTTAGGGTCTCCTCCCCACCCCTACCCTTCCCTGGGACAGATCCCTAGCCCCTATGAGCAACAGCAACCTGGGAAAGAGCTCAATAAGTACGCCTCCCTCAAGGCTGTCGGTAAGAGACACACTTATTGCTCATTCTAAGATCTGCGGATATGGGAATACAGGAATAAGCGCTGAGCTGCTTCTCTGATTAACTTCATAATCAAAATAGCTAATCAGATTTCATCAGCTAATCAAAAGGGGTAATATATAATTTAATCATAATTTCAAATCTAATGAAATGCATATATTTCACAGTACAATATAAGAACCAGTGAAACCTTTGGAGACACCTACTGATTTAAGGGATTTCCTTTAAAAAAAACTATTTTCTATATTGTAGAATAATAGTGAAGACCTCAAAACTAGGAAGTAACACATGGAATCATGTAGTAATCAAAAAAGTTTTAAACAAATCAAAATATATTTTATATTTGAGATTCTTCAAACCCTTTGCCTTGATGACATTTTTTCACACTCTTGGCATTCTCTCAACCAGCTTCATGAGGTAGTCACCTGGAATGCATTTCAATTAACAGGTGTGCCTTGTTAAAAGTTAATTTGTGGAATTTCTTTCCTTAATGTATTTGAGCCAATTAGTTGTGTTGTGACAAGGTAGGGGTGATATACAGATGATAGCCCTATTTGGTAAAATACCATATGGCAAGAACAGCTCAAGTAAGCAAAGAGAAACGACAGTCCATCATTACAATTTAAAACATGAAGGTAAGTCAATCTGGAAAATTTGAAGAACTTTGAAAGTTTCTTCAAGTGCAGTCGCAAAAACCATCAAGTGCTATGATGAAACTGGCTCTCATGTGGACCGCCACAGGAAAGGAAGACCCAGTGTTAAACTAATGCTCTGCAGCAGAGGTATTAGACTTAACTGCACCTCAGTTTGCAGCCCAAATAAATGCTTCACAGAGTTCAAGTAACAGACACGTCTCAACATCAACTGTTCAGAGGAGACTGCGTGAATCAGGCCTTCATGGTCGAATTGCTGCAAAGAAACCACTACTAAAGGACACCAATAATAAGAAGAGACTTGCTTGGGCCAAGAAACACGAGCAATGGACATTAGACCAGTCGAAATCTGTCCTTTGGTCTGATGAGTCCAAATGTGAGATTTTTGATTCCAACCGCCATGTATTTGTGATACGCAGAGTAGGTGATGATCTCCGCCTGTGTGGTTCCCACCGTGAAGCATGGAGGAGGAGGAGGAGGAGTGATGGTGTGGGGTGCTTTGCTGGTGACACTGTCTGTGATTTATTTAAAATTCAATGCACACTTAACCAGCATGGCGACCACAGAATTCTACAGCGATACGCCATCCCATCTGGTTTGCGCTTAGTGGGACTATCATTTGTTTTTCAACAGGACAATGACCCAAAACAGACCTCCAGGCTGTGTAAGGGCTATTTGACCAAGGAGAGTGATGGAGTGCTGCATCAGATGACCTGGCCTCCACAATCACCCGACCTCAACCCAATTTAGACGGTTTGGGATGACTTGGACCGCAGAGTGAAGGAAAAGCAGACAACAAGTGCTCAGCATATGTGGGAACTTCTTCAAGACTGTTGGAAAATAATTCCTCATTAAGCTGGTTGAGAGAATGCCAAGCGTGTGCAAAGCTGTCATCAAGACAAAGGGTGGCTGCTTTGAAGAATTCTAAAATCTAAAATCTATTTTGATTTGTTTAACACTTTTCAAATCAAATCTAATGAATTTTATTTGTCACATGCGCCGAATACAACAGGTCTACACCTTAGAGTGAAATGCTTAAAAACAAACAAAATAGCACGGTTGGTTAAGAGCCAATAAAAAGGCAGCCATCCTCTCAGGCGCCATTCTTATTTGTTTGGTTACTACCTGATTCATGTGTTATTTCATAGTTTTGATGTCTTCACTATTATTCTACAATGTAGAAAATAGTCAAAAATAATGGTACAGTATTTATTTGGCCATCTGTTAAATTGAAGGCATCTCTCTCATAAAAGAGGACGTGAGGATTATAAATATCAGCCGAGATCTCAAATGAGCATACGCCTCTGAAGTGTCGAACTTCCATGTAATCACACTCAAATGACATGATTAAATGTGGGCTAATTAACACAATGGAGATCTCAAATGATGAGCAAAAAAAAAAACAAGCAGCTAGTGTAGATATGTTCTGCTGCCTGCTGGAATGATCAGTTAGCCTGGTCTCCGTCTCCATGCTAGCATGCTGTATGGTTACTTACTGAGAGACACTGTTTATGTGACACTTTCCGTTTAAAGACCTCAAAGAAAGAGAGGCCCTCAACCAAAATATTTACACTGTGTAAACGTTTTATTTCAAATTAGACAGGATAACAGATGTGGAATTTTGCCTTTCAGAAAGGGAGGACAATAGCCTACCTTTTAGGAAAATTACTGTAAGTGAATTTGTCTCTCAAATTTCATGTCTCAAGGCTTGTCCATTGTTTTGCCTTTGTTGCTCTTAGGCGGCAATGAAAACCGTTTAAAAAGAAAGAAAGTTCTGTATCACCTATAGTTTTGCTGCTGCAAATCATGAATGAGGAACCTTGTGAAATGTTGGACAGTCACTGTTACAGTACCAAAATCAACTAGTGAAGGTCTACATTGAGAGTCAGATCGTATTGACCACAGAACTGATATTAGGATCATGAAACCATGTCTCTTCAGTTATCCTTCAACATTATATTGGAAAATAGATTTTCTATAACATTTTGAGAGGGAAACTATAATAAATTAAACATCACTGCTTGACCCACCCCTTGCACCGGGGAAAAGCATTATTTACTGCAATGTGTCTTATGCCTCACCTCTCAATTCCCTGAGTGCTAAATCCAAGGTTTGGGAAATGATCAACCAAAACCTAGCAATCAATTATTCTCTCCCGCTGTCCCCCCCAGTGATTTTGTAAGGTCACAGAATTGGATTTCTCACAGACATTTACAATCTGAACTGGCTAACTTATAAAGGAGCGGGAGCCCCATCAGGGAGGTGTCTGAAGACATTTTGGATCTGCCTGCCGCTCTTCTGGCTGTAAACACTAGGCTAATTATTTCTCATGCCATTCTCCAAGAAAGCTGTAATTATAATTGAGTTGAACATGACAATTCTGCAAGCAGCCTTCTCTTTGATGCATTCATTTAGGATACAAGTCTACATGAAGATCTCTGCAAGTTCAGTATTGTGTGTATGCCATAGACAGTGAATTAGATTGGGATTCTAATTTATGTATGGCTGTCGTGTGCCAGGGGATATTGTTGATTTCCTCGTCATGTAGTTATGTCAGTGACATTCCCTGTTATCTTTGCCTCTCCATTTGAAGCTAAATGCCATGGTGCTGAACTAATGCCTCTGAAATTTAGAAAAAGGGAATGATTAATTAGGCTCACAGGAAAGCAATGTCTAAGCATGTTGACTTTATCTCTAAGGTTTTTTTTTACACTGATTGATGCTCAAACAGTCAGTCGTTTTCTCCGTAGACCAATAGGAGAAACAGGCGCGTGAGCTAGCAGAGCTGATAAACGCTCTATTTAATAAACCAGAGAGACAGGCATCAGAAACCAGCTCTGCTTCTGATGGGGAATTAAAAGAAGTGATGGAGACATATTTGATAGTGTTTATCACCCTAATTAAACAGGGGTCTCTTTATGGATTCGGCCCGATTCAACTAAAGGAACTTCAAAGCCCCTCGCCATAAATGGGGCTGGATGAGATGGCAGCTGTCAGAGTTGCAGAGGCACAATCCCACAGAGGATGGTGTGGCGGCGGGCATGTGGAACATTCACCAGATTCTCTCTGTGACATCATAGACAATCAGATGAAACTTCTCTGACTGCTGCTAATCTAGTGAAGAGGCGTCAAGCTGCAGACGGATCATTAGGGGATACAAAGACTGTGGTGAAACATACACTACCGTTCAATAGATTGGGGTCACTTAGAAATGTCCTTGTTTTTGAAAGAAAAGCACATCATTTGTCATTAGGAAACCCTTTTGCAATTATAGCACAGCTGGAAACTGTTGTCCTGATTAAAGAAGCAATAAAACTGGCCTTCTTTAGACTAGTTGAGTATATCTGGAGCATCAGCATTTGTGAGTTCGATTACAGGCTCAAAATGGCAGCATCATTAAATAGTACCCGCAAAACACCAGACTCAATGTCAACAGTGAAGAGGCGACTCTGAGATGCTGGCCTTCTAGGCAGAGTTGCAAAGAAAAAGCCATATCTCACACTGGCCAATAAAAATAAAAGATTAAGATGGGCAAAAGAACATAGACACTGGACAGAGGAACTCTGCCTAGAAGGCCAGCATCCCGGAGTCGCCTTTTCACTGTTGACGTTGAGACTGGTGTTTTTTGCGGGTACTATTTAATGAAGCTACCAGTTGAGGACTTGTGAGGCGTCTGTTTCTCAAACTAGACACTCTAATGTACTCCTCTTGCTCAGTTGTGCACCGGGGCCTCCCACTCCTCTTTCTATTCTGGTTAGAGACAGTTTGCGCTGTTCTGTGAAGGGAGTAGTACACAGCGTTGTACGAGATCTTCAGTTTCTTGGCAATTTCTCACATGGAATAGCCTTCATTTCTCAGAACAAGAATAGACTGACGAATTTCAGAAGAAAGCTCTTTGTTTCTGTCCATTTTGAGCCTGTAATTGAACCCACAAATGCTGATGCTCCAGATACTCAACTAGTCTAAAGAAGGCCAGTTTTATTGCTTCTTTAATCAGAACAACAGTTTTCAGCTGTGCTAACATAATTGCAAAAGGGTTTCCTAATGATCAATTAGCCTTTTTAAAGTAATAAACTTGGATTAGCAAACAAAACGTGCCATTGGATCACAGTAGTGATGGTTGCTGACAATGGGCCTCTGTATGCCTATGTAGATATTCCATAAAAAATCTGCCGTTTCCAGCTACAATAGTCATTTACAACATTAGCAATGTCTACACTGTATTTCTGATCAATTTTATGTTATTTTAATGGACAGAAAGTGTGCTTTTCTTTCAAAAATAAGGACATTTCTAAGTGACCCCAAACTTTTGTATCTAATGAGAGCTGCCCGGTGACTAGGGGATGGGAGGGAGAACAGAGGAATGAGTGCCTGTGGGGAAACTTATTAAACTGTTTGGGTTGAGTCTATATGAACCAATGTGGTCCCCTCCCTGCTCTCTGATTCTCTGATGTGTATTAAGCTGTGGGCCATTGATGTGTACGCTATGAAAGCACATTGTGCAGAGGGAGCTCTGTACTGCTCCTCTCTTGTTTGAGACGAGTCTCACTCTAATATGGCGTTGTCCGATCCAGAACATTGAGGCTGAGGCCGTTTGCCTCTCCCTCCGCCCACCAGGGTATCATAACAGATTAAAGGTCACCGGCAGGACATTTAATTAGAAAGTCTGAAATGTCACACAGGGAAATGACTAACGCTGTAGAGTATGGCGTTGCTCCACAATTAGTGACGGGATAATGTTTTCAGAACAGGTCTGCACCAGACTGGACATGTCAAATGACACCAAGTAACAATGTCAGTGGCTGTTATGGGCAAATTATGTCCGATAGTTAAAGGATATATTAAATATACTATAGAAATCAAGTAAACATTCCAGAATGCTCAGGGACATATTCATTTGCATATTACAATACAACTGTGCACACAGCCAGCTTTGAAAAGAGCAAACTCCCCAACCAGTCTGGAGGGGGTTGTTTACTATTAGCCAAAGCCTGCATGTTTCCAGATGATAATGGCATTGTTGGGAAAATCATTTACATTTATATTCAAATGGCATGATGATATACAAGACATATCAACAACATTCAACACGGCTCAGGCAAAATGTACTATTCACCTCAGTATCCTTTAAAAAACCTTTAGCTACCATGTTCTCAACTGTTCCTCACCCCACATGACAATATGTAATCTATACCAGTTTAGGATTATTATGTCATGTACATAAATATAGATTTGGAAACAGTCCAAAATCCTCAAATACTTCAATATCTCAACTAATCTAAATAAATCTCACCAAAGCAAAGACCTGAACATTTGCTATTGTCTGTGCATGACATTAACAAAATGGCTGTCATTCCAATATTTTTTCATTGATGTTTTTTTTTGCTCGTGTATGTGTGTATGTCTGTTTCCAGCGGAGAAGGTTAATGACAACTTCTACACCAACCGGCGGCACATGGTAGAGATGGCAGCCAAGGGCAGTCTCCCTATGCACCCGATGCATCGCATAGAGCAGGAGCCCAGCAACCCCTACAGCCCTCCCTTACAGCCTTCCCTAAAGCAGAACGGACACAAGTCCAAAAGCACCAAGGGCCACAGCAGCCACAGCAGCAGCTCCCATACCCTGGCCTATGGCTCCAACACCATCGCCAACCCGGGGATGCAGAAGAACTGGGACGGCTCAGAGACGGTGGGCCGCCGGCAGAGCCACGGCACTAAGAAACACTGCACCATAGAGCAGGTGAACGAGATGCACAGCACCTCGCGCAGCCAGCACTACATGCCCCCGCAGCCCTACTTTGTCAGCAACAGCAAGACAGAAGTGACTGTCTGATCTGAGAGCCCACCCCACCACCATAACCACTATAACCCCAGCTGCAAGAAAGAGAGAGAGCGCGAGAGCGAGAGAGAGAGCGCGAGAGTTGGTCAGAAGGTTGCTGTAGAGGCTGAAGTAGAACAGCGGTCCTGGATTGAGTGCCCCTCTCTAGGGATGCTGTGTGTCAACTAATGCGTGTGGCTGACTGTGCATGTGACAGGCATGTGTGGGACTCCTGCCAGTGGGGGGAGAGTGACCACAACAACATACTCCAAACCTCCAAGGTTTCGGTCATCACTGTATTGGTGATTATATTGCAACTTATAGAAACAAATCATATACTGCAAGTCAGACTAACATCAGTGAGCAAAGCATAGTAATGATTGACCTCTGATGGGACAGATTAGCCAGGATGAGCCTGGAGCCATGCCGCGGTGGAAGAGACTGGAACTGGACAAAAGCCCAGTGGCAATAGACTTTTCCTATTGTCAGTATTAACTGAGATCTCAAAGGGCCTGAAAATGTGTATCATCTCATGTAGTTTCCATTGAATCCGCCGCGGATAAGCCAGTAGGTTTAGATCTAGACGCAGTGGAGCAGAGGAGTGTAAAGGGATACATTGTTCTCCTCAACATTGATTAACATTTCCTCAGATGTTGTGTAGTGTATATACTGTGGGGGGGACTTGTTGGTAATGCTCATGCTCGGGAACCTCAGGCTCATGATTACATCTATCGGGAAACAGTGACAATTTCAGATTTGGACTGTATATTCTCCTTCAGAAACTACAGGGCATGAGGTGGATGAGACCAAACCAGTTCTGTAGCCACAACATTACACACACCCTACTCTGCTCTCTCTGATGTTAGGGCTGTGCCTTTCTCTGAGAAAACTATGAAATACTGTTCAAATCAAAGAGCTCGTCTTATAAACCATTGTCTAAGGTGTGGAATTTACTTAAATGTCTTCATCTTGCAAACAGGTCTACAACTGTCAGTTGAAAACGGTTACATCTATCATTTCACATTCTTTATTTCTGTTTCCATTCGACAATGCATTGTGTGTGCGTTTACCTTGGTACATTAGAACAATGATAGAGAAAACACAGAAGGAATTGTGTCCTTTCCATACATGTAACGTCACTGCCAATACATTTGTGAATATATTGCCTATATATTTATGATAACTCCCAAATTGATTAGCATGGGATTAATGTTGTGCAGTGGTGCCTGTTTCTCACCCACCTCCATCAATACTACCAAATCTTTACATGGCCTAGAGCCAGGCCCCCCATCTCAGACTGTTGTGGCAGTAGAAAACTACTGAGGGCTCCTTTACGGCTACCCAGAGAGATGTTAAAGGGTAGTAGATGTTCCTGAAACAGCCATAAAAAGGTACAGCCTGAGTAAATAGAGTGGATGGATTTAATTTAGTATGAGATCAAGCCCTGAATTAAAACAGAGAAGGTCCTCTGAAATCACCATGAGTTGATGTCATTGCATGCACAAATCAAACTAGCTTTCTGTAAAAGAGAAATTGCAATACGTTATGTACTAATAATTGTTTTTAAAAAATGGTTTCCCTATTTTTCTTATTATTATTTAAAAAAAATAAAATCTACAGTTTCATCAACTTTATAAGATATACACATAAAAATAAAATGTGTTCATTTTGAATATCTGGAGTAGCCTACTAAAACATCTGAGAGTACCCATGTACAAACACACAGGTCAAGATGTGCCTGTCTTTTCCATTGGGCTAGTTGTGCGTCATCAGATGAAAAATAGTACATTTTTCTCCCAACACTCCATTCTTGGGAGCCCACACGAGCGGCACAGTGCATTAGCATGCCACACTTACCAAAAAAAGTGTTTTAAATAAAGGGCTTCTGATGCAATTTGCCATGTGTTGCGTTTGTCACTGCCCACTGATTCAAGAGCAGCCCACACTTTGTCCGCATGTCTTAATCATGCCTCTCAACTTTCCATGGCTTTCAACTGTCCATTAGTCTGTCTGCCAGTGACAAAGTGGCTCTAATGGCTGGAGGAGTGACAGCCAGCAGCTTGTCGTTCATTCTCTTACTCACCACATGAGATCTGGTAAGAATAGCCGTGAGTCACATTCCCTACTTTTAGAACTTTGGAAAGCATTAGAGGTGGACAAAAAGTATTTTTATTTTGTGGTTGGTACAGTACGAAAAACTAGACTATGGGAACAATCCTCAATACTGATTTGCTAAGGCCTACTATACAATACGTGCTTGTATTTTTAACCACATTTGAACCAGATACTGTATGTATTGTATAGTCAGGCACACAACTATATGTTTTGAGTGTGTTATCACATTGTCAGTGAATCGTAATGCACCAATACTGTAGATTGCTGCAATATGCTAACAACCAACGCACCATCTCATTTCTCATAATAAATATGTTCAAACCTTTATTTTGCTATTGCATGACGAAACTCACAGTCACACAAACTGCAACACGTCGTATTGTTGTTTCATCACACAAGACACTTGTATGGAGAATTTTCTAGACTAGACTCGTCATATATGCTGTTTTTGGCATATATGCAACGCATATCAGTTCAACATTTGCACCAATAATACAGAAGACTTCAGAATACTAATGATGTGATGCAAAAAAATGGATGCATATTTGTGTATTACATTTTGTCTATACAAAACAATATCCAACAATGAAAATGGTAAGGAAAAATACTGCAAATTTGCATTGATTGCAAAAGGGCTGATTCTTTAGGTCATAAATATAGGGACATATTTAGTATGGCTGTACAGTACATAGTTAAGGTGATGTTTTGGTAGGGCCATAGAATAAGTCTGTGCCTTGTGTCCAAAAGAAATGTGCACCTGATTAATTGTCCAAATACTGACTGGTCTAGGAACAGATTGATGCCTAATATTATTACCGTATAGCATGATATGAAATCACTGTTCCACTTCAAAGGATCCTCTCAATATCAATATCATATCCAACAAGAGTTCATTTAAAAAAAAGTATAATCACCAGTATCTGGTTTCTCAGTGTTAAAACGTGCAGAATTCCACCGCTCCATTGATTGTAGATAGAGTGCACCTATTATACTGTTCCAGTCATGGAGGGAACCTAGAGTAACACTTATATGTGTAGTAGTGAAGTAGAACTCCCTCACTCAAATAGCTTCCACTGATATAATAGCATAAAACATGTACATGACGTGTAGATTAACATTCCAGCTGACTGGTCATCATGCTACATAATGGCATACTGTAAAGTAATAGCACAATGGCCATTGACTCTAAATCATGTCCTATGAAATTATTTAACTATACATGCAAACCTTGCTAATTTCTCAATCTAAATAAAAACATTCTCCACCTAATCCTCATTGAACTAAATTGTGCCCCTGGCTGAGGCTGAATTGCATGCATGATGCAGCTAGTGGTCTTGGTTCCAACCTTTAGGAGTGGGAAGACGATGGTGCTCTTTGTCAGTGGATCATGTTATTCGTGAAGCACAACTGATTTTGTATCCTAACAAAATGAAATATTACTTGTCATAAATGTATGTGCAAGTTGGGAAGCGCAAACTCCATTGTATTGTACACATCTAAAATCATATTTACAATAAATCTGTTTCTTCTCAAGATTTTTTTGTGGTGAGGTACAGTATATCCATGGTTGCATTATTTGAATGTTGCATTTCTCTTGATCTTACTATGATTAGGCTTTAGCTTAGAGGGCTAACACTTGTGTCACCCGACGCAAAGGAGACCCAGGTTAGAACCCAATCGGTCATTCATCCAGTCAGCATTTCTAGTGAACATACAAGAGGCTGCATAGATCATCGTAAACTTGCAGAAATTCCTTTGAACAGCATCCACTTGCAGCCATTCAGTCTAGACTGATTCTGTTCCCATTCATTCAATTTAGCTAATAAAACCCCAATCCCTTGTTCCCTGCAGTCAGAGTTAACCTGGCTGTCTAGCGTGATCATTTAGCAGCCCTGTTAGCTCATCTATCAGCCGGAGAAGAGCCCTGCCTTTCTCTTCATGTTGAGATGGCTCTTCATTAAAGCCCAATCTGTCCCTGGACGTTTTTATTGACACACAAAACTCTGCTGCCCTTTCTATGGAGATTGTTCTCCTTCGACACCATCCATCAGCAGCGAGGCGATGGTGTCAGCGCCACATTAAATGTTTTCTCAAACAGAAGGTCTTTACAGGTACTTTAGAGGTACTATCGGGACCCTCAGCTACATTCTTTTCCATCTTCAAATTGGCCATTGAGTGGGGCAAGTTAAGAAACAGAGGATTTATTTTCTTCTACCGGTTTTAACCCACTTTATCTAGCTAATCAGATTAAATATGACTTTTTACAATAAAGTTATTTGAGTAAAGTTTAGATTTTGTAAAACATTTTCTAAGACAGTGAGCAACATTTTGAGACGTTTAAGAGATGATTTTCAAAACAGTTGCCAGACTTAACGTCGCTGATTGAGTCATTACCATTGGCTGTAGGAGCCTCTTAATAAATTCTCCACCATCCAGCCAGTCGTATAGGAGATTAGCCAATATTGACGTGCTGACTGCGGTCTTATTACAGATGGAGATGGCAGCTGTTGAAGTGCCTATGTCACTCTCATGTGAAGTGGTCAGTACGAGCTAATCTCCTGCTTCAGCTTGGATAAATAGAGAACAGGAATCGTTCCTGTGGCTCCCAGCAGACAATGAGCCTGTGGATGTCACAATGTATTTTATATTTGATTTCACCTTTATTTAACCAGGTAGGCTAGTTGAGAACAAGTTCTCATTTGCAACTGCGACCTGGCCAAGATAAAGCATAGCAGTGTGAACAGACAACAACATAGAGTTACACATGGAGTAAACAATAAACAATAAACAAGTCAATAACATAGTAGAAAAAAAAGAATCTATATACACTGTGTGCAAAAGGCATGAGGAGGTAGGCAATAAATAGGCCATAGGAGTGAATAATTACAATTTAGCAGATTAACACTGGAGTGATAAATGATCAGATGAACGAACATGTGCAGGTAGAGATACTGGTGTGCAAAAGAGCAGAAAAGTAAATAAACTAAAAACTGTATGGGGATGAGGTAGGTAAATTGGATGGACTACAGTATATACCGAAGGACTATGTATAGCTGCAGCAATCGGTTAGCTGCTCAGATAGCAGATGTTTAAAGTTGGTGTAGTTAAAGTTGGTGTAGTTGTTTAAATGGCTGGATCTGAGTGTGACTGACTAGCGCACCTAGTCGGCACCTGGACAGCAATTAGTCAAAGAAAATCTTTCCATGTCTTATCTTGTGCAGGACAGGACTCCCAGTAACTATTAGCAGTTGGTGGCAGTGGCTAGGTAAACAAACCCATAGCGTGGATTCTTTTGCAGTCCCTCTTTGTCCGTAGACTCCTTTCAAAGTAAGAAAACAAATATGAAATTTCATAATTTGGCTGAAATATCCCTTTAACACCCATATGTTGGAAGAGGCTCGCTGAGACTAGCAAGTTGTTGCACAGTGATTCTAATGCTATGAGTGGTTGTGTTCTGAGACCATCTGGAATACCTTGTTTTGCTATCTGTGCTTATGAAACAAGGACATCTGCTCAAGAAGCATTATCTGGTCTCAGCAAGACCACAGATGCTGCCAACAGAGACCCGACTCAGACTAATCCAGACTGCTCATCTGATTAATCATGTCGCAATGAAACTTCACTGTTCACAGAACTACTTTGGCATCCATGACTCATGTCCAGACATCTATGCTCAATTTTAGAGTTTGGCCCCTTTGTTTGTCATCCCTTTTAGTTTAAATGTCTGCTGCTGACAAACGTCACTCTAAGGTCAGGTGTAATTTGCTGAGAGGTGTTAAGGGTCCTAAAGGGTATTGAGGCTGTGTCATTGATCCTTATTAGGTGAATGAACTACATTCAACGAACCGACCTTGCTCAAAAGCTAAGCAAATAGGGTTTCAATATGTAAAGGTTATTTTTGTCCTAAAGCCATGCTATTTTCATTTCATTTTGCAGAACACTTGAGTATTAACCTAGAAACCCAGTAAGACATTGTATATCAAATCAAATCAAATCAAATCAAATCAAATTTTATTTGTCACATACACATGGTTAGCAGATGTTAATGCGAGTGTAGCGAAATGCTTGTGCTTCTAGTTCCGACAATGCAGTAATAACGAGCAAGTAATCTAACTAACAATTCCAAAAAAAAACTACTGTCTTATACACAGTGTAAGGGATAAAGAATATGTACATAAGGATATATAAATGAGTGATGGTACAGAGCAGCATAGGCAAGATACAGTAGATGATATCGAGTACAGTATATACATATGAGATAAGTATGTAAACCAAGTGGCATAGTTAAAGTGGCTAGTGATACATGTATTACATAAGGATGCAGTCGATGATATAGAGTACAGTATCAACGTATGCATATGAGATGAACAATGTAGGGTAAGTAACATTATATAAGGTAGCATTGTTTAAAGTGGCTAGTGATATATTTACATAATTTCCCATCAATTCCCATGATTAAAGTGGCTGGAGTAGAGTCAGTGTCATTGACAGTGTGTTGGCAGTAGCCACTCAATGTTGGTGGTGGCTGTTTAACAGTCTGATGGCCTTGAGATAGAAGCTGTTTTTCAGTCTCTCGGTCCCAGCTTTGATGCACCTGTACTGACCTCGCCTTCTGGATGACAGCGGGGTGAACAGGCAGTGGCTCGGGTGGTTGATGTCCTTGATGATCTTTATGGCCTTCCTGTAGCATCGGGTTGTGTAGGTGTCCTGGAGGGCAGGTAGTTTGCCCCCGGTGATGCGTTGTGCAGACCTCACTACCCTCTGGAGAGCCTTACGGTTGAGGGCGGTGCAGTTGCCATACCAGGCGGTGATACAGCCCGCCAGGATGCTCTCGATTGTGCATCTGTAGAAGTTTGTGAGTGCTTTTGGTGACAAGCCGAATTTCTTCAGCCTCCTGAGGTTGAAGAGGCGCTGCTGCGCCTTCCTCACGATGCTGTCTGTGTGAGTGGACCAATTCAGTTTGTCTGTGATGTGTATGCCGAGGAACTTAAAACTTGCTACCCTCTCCACTACTGTTCCATCGATGTGGATGGGGGGTGTTCCCTCTGCTGTTTCCTGAAGTCCACAATCATCTCCTTAGTTTTGTTGACGTTGAGTGTGAGGTTATTTTCCTGACACCACACTCCGAGGGCCCTCACCTCCTCCCTGTAGGCCGTCTCGTCGTTGTTGGTAATCAAGCCTACCACTGTTGTGTCGTCCGCAAACTTGATGATTGTATATTGTATATCAACAGATTGTATATCAACAGTGTGACAGCCTGTTATCATTTTTACACGAACCCTCTTTAATGACAATGGCGCGACACCAGACAACCTTCCAACTGCCACTGTCTCACCTGCTATGGGCTTGGCCTAATTACTACAGTTAATGTTCTAGTAATTAAGGCCACACTGAAGCAGGAGTTACTGTATTATAATGTACTGCTTCTGTTGTGATGCTGACACCCAGGCTTCCCATAAGGAGCATTGTATTTCACATCTTCTAGCCTCGGAGTGAAGATACTGGGGAAAAAACTGGTTGAATCAACATTATGTCCATGTCATTTCAAACAAAAAAGTAAATGTGATAACATTGAGTCAACATGGAAAACTAATTGGATTTGATAAAAGAACGTAAGGGAATTTAGTTTTTTTTCCACCCAATGTTTAACCTAAATCCAATGACATTGTGATTTTATGATTGTTGATTTCACGTTGAATTCACAACGAAATGTAAATCAAAACTAGATGTTGAACTGACGTCCATGCCCAAAGAGTAGGTTATAGGTTCACTGACCAAAACTGAGGTTCCAACTTTGGATTAAACTTCATAGAGTTTAAAATATCTCCTGCTATATAACATTCCAAAAACAACCACAGCACAGACATCTTATTATTGATCTTGTTAAAGTATTCAACTTTTTCTGCTAGAACTATCTGCTCCAAAGAATAAAAATATGTCGTTCTGGAAAAAGAAAGGAAGTGCATCTCTGTGGTTGTTTGTTCATTGATCTCAGGCTCTGCAGGTGCAGGATAACCTTCATGACATCTCACTTCAGAAGTGGAAGAAAGACTGATGTGTTTCATTTGACTGCAGAGAGAGCAAGAGAAAGAGAGAGAGAGAGAGAGAGCACCATTAGCACTGAGAGAGAGAAAAAAAATATTCTTGAAATCATATAGTGACCCAGCACAAACGTGTGTGTGTGTCTGTGTATGCTTGAATGTACTGTATGTAGGCCTAAGCAGCATTCCAGATCTGAACTTCCAGTCTAATAAAAGGACAACCTTTCAGTGAGAGGAAGTGGGCCACTCACTATTTTGGACAGAAAACTGTTCAAACAAAAGCACCTACGTTCTGATGGATTCAACAGAAAGTTCATTTAAATAGGCCAATGTAATTCATAACAGCTAACGGTCTAAGGTTTGCACTCCCAGGAGGCTGTCAAAGAAAAGCAATTTACTCCACTTTCCAACATTTAGCATAATTTCCTTTGTATGGCAAAAAGTACAAATAGAACTTGGCCAGCCTGCAGAGGGAAAGTCCAAGTGGATGCTACACTGCAACTCATTCTCCATCATGAGTCGTTTTAAGATTACAGACTTCAAAGTCAAGTCCCTGTTTGCTCTTAGAAAGACGGAGCCGGAGAGGATGTCTGCCATTTTATTGGTTCTTAACCAACCGTGCTATTTTGTTTCGTTTTTTCGCATTGTTTGTAACTTATTGTGTACATAATGTTACTGCTACTGTCTCTTTTGACCGAAAAGAGCTTCTGGACATCAGAACAGCGATTACTCACCTCGAATTGGACAAATATTTTTTCTTTAATGAGATGGACGGGAAGGATATACTGCAAACACACGAACAGGCCCTCATTCCCGTCAGTCGCTGGAGAAACAAACGGAGATTTGGCGGAAAGAGATCGTGGTGCCTTGTGAGGATCAGGCGACGAGTGCCTAATCTCCCTGTGCCATCCGTACTGTTAACTAACGTTCAATAGCTGGAAAATAAATGGGACAAACTGAACATTAAAAACTGTAATATCTTATGTTTCACCAAGTCGTGGCTGAATGACGATATTAAAAACATACAGCTGGCGGGTTTTACACTATATCGGCAGGTTTGAACAACAGCCTCTGGTAAGACACGGGGCGGGGGCCTATGTATATTTGTAAACAACAGTTGGTGCATGATATCTCAGGAAGTCTCGAGGTTTTGCTCGCCTGAGGTTAGAGTATCTCATGATAAGCTGTAGACCACACTATCTACCTAGAGAGTTTTCATCTGTATTTTTCGTAGCTGTCTATATACCACCACAGACTGATGCTGGCACGAAAGCCGCACTAAAGGAGCTGTATACCGCCATAAGCAAACAGGAAAACACTCATCCGGAGGCGGCTCTCCTAGTGGCCCGGGACATTAATGCAGGGAAACTAAAGTCAGTTTTAACCCTAACCCTAACCCTAACCCGAACCCAAACAGAGGGAAAAACACTCTAGACTACCTTTACTTCACACACAGAGACGTGAACAAAGCTTTCCCTCGTTCTCCGTTTGGCAAATCTGACCATGATTCTATCGTACTGATTCCTGCTTACAAGCTACATTTAAAGCAGGAAGCACCAGTTACTCAGTCTATAAAATAGTGGTCAGATGAAGCAGATGCTAAACTACAGGATTGTTTTGCTTGCACAGACAGGAATATGTTCCGGGATTATTCCGATGGCATTGTGGAGTACACCACATCAGTCACTGGCTTCATCAATAAGTGCATTGATGACGTCGTCCCCACAGTGACTGTATGTACATACCCCAACCAGAAACCATGGGTTACAGGCAACATTCGCACTGAGCTAAAGGGTAGAGCTGCTGCTTTCAAGGAGTGTGACTCTAACCCGGAAGCTTATAAGAAATCACACTATGCCCTCCAAAGAACCATCAAACAGGCAAAGCGTCAATGCAGGACTAAGATTGAAATGTACTACACCGGTTCCGACACTTGTCGGATGTGGCAGGGCTTGCAAACTATTACAGACTACAAAGGGAAGCACAGCTGAGAGCTACCCAGTGACACAAGCCTACCAGACGAGCTAACTAACTTCTATGCTCGCTTTGAGGCAAGCAACACTGAAACATACATGAGAGCATCAGCTGTTCCGGACAACTGTGTGATCACGCTCTTCACAACCAATGTGAGTAAGACCTTTAAATAGGTCAACATTCACAAGGCCATTCACGCCAGACGGATTACCAGGACGTGTACTCTGAGCATGCGCTGACCAACTGGCAACTGTCTTCACTGACATTTTCAATCTCTCCCTGTCTGAGTCTATAATACCAACATGTTTCAAGCAGACCACCATAGTCCCTGTGCCCAAGAACACTAAGGTAACCTGCCTAAATGACTACCAACCCGTAGCACTCACGTCTATAGCCATAAAAATGCTTTGAAAGGCTGGTCATGGCTCACATCAACACCATTGTCCCAGAAACCCCAGATCCACAGATGATGCAATCTCATTGCACTCCACACTGTACATTCACACCTGGACAAAAGGAACACATATGTGAGAATACTATTCATTGACTACAGCTCAGCGTTCAACACCATAGTGCTCTCAAAGCTCATCACTAAAATAAGGACCCTGAGACTAAACACCTCCCTCTGCAACTTAATCCTGGACTTCCTGATGGGCCACCCCCAGGTGGTGAGGGTAGGTAACAACACATCCGTCATGCTGATCCTCAACACGGGTGGCCCCTCAGTGGTGCGTGCTCAGTCCCCTCCTCTACTTCCTGTTCACTCATGACTGCACGGCCAGGCACAACTCCAAGACCATCATTAAGTTTGCTGATGACACAACAGTGGTAGTAGGCCTGATCACCGACAACAATGAGACAGTCTATAGGGAGGAGGTGAGAGACCTGACCGTGTGGTGCAAGGACAACAACCTCTCCCTCAATGTGATCAAGACAAAGGAGATAATTGTGGACTACAGGAAAAGGAGGACCGAGCAAGCCCCCATTTTCATCGACGGGGCTGTAGTGGAGCAGGTTGAGAGTTTCAAGTTCCTTGGCGTCCACATCACCAACAACCTAACATGGTCCAAGCACACCAAGACCGTCGTGAAGAGGGCACAAGAAAGCCTATTCCCCCTCAGGAGACTGAAAAGATTTGGCATGGCAACTGCTCGGCCTCTGACCGCAAGGCACTACAGAGGGTAGTGCATACGGCCCAGTACATCACAGGGGCCAAGCTTCCTGTCATCCAGGACCTCCATACCAGGCGTTGTCAGAGGAAGGCCCAACAAATTGTCAAAGATTCCAGCCACCCTAGTCATAGAGTGTTCTCTCTGCTACCGCAAGGCAAGCGGTACCAGAGCGCCAAGCCTAGGTCGAAGAGGCTTCTAAACAGCTTCTACCCCCAAGCCATAAGACTCCTGAACATCTAATGAAATGGCTACCCAGACTATATGCATTGCCCCCCCCCCGTCTTCTAAGATGCTGCTACTCTCTGTTATTATCTATGCATAGTCACTTTAATAACTCTACCTAGATGTACATATTACCTCAATTACCTCGACACTGGTGCCCCCGTACATTGACTCTGTACCGGCACCCCCTTTATATAACCCCGCTATTGTTATTTACTGCTGTTCTGTAATTATTTGTTATTCTTATCTCTTACTTTTTTTAGGTATTTTCTTAAAACTGCATTGTTGGTTAAGCATTTCACTGTATTCGGCACATGTGAAAAATATAATTTGATTTGAAGTGTGCTACAATGTAGATGACTGAGATATGATATTGTTGAATAGCAGCAGAGTAAAGATGCAGACTAATGTGTGACACCTCCTTGGGGATGTACTGTGCAGTTTACATTGAGGGGCTGTGAAGTAGAGGACTTCTCGGGTCCAAAAAGTTGGACCTGGACCCAAACAGACCAGAGGATAATCAGATCCAGATCCGATCCCAATAGAAAATATGAATTTCAGACCCGAACCCGTGAAGAACTCTACTGGGGAGCAATTTTGAAATGATAGAATTTCTATTGTCTCACTCACACACAGGGCCTTTGGAGATGTCATTTGATTGGAACATCCTAATCCCTGAAATGACAAGCAATTTCATCTGTGGATCAGGATGATTTACAGAAAAAAGCTGCATGGAAGTGGATTTCCTGGAATTGATTAAAATTGGCAGTTTCCTGCCTTCTGAAAGCCAGCTTTTCATCCATCTATTTTTAAATCAATATTTTCTGCAGTTACACAATTAGAGCTAAATCCAGACTAATGAAGTAAAATGGAAGATGTACTGTATCTGAGAGGAACAAACAGGTATTCTGTGGGAGATTGAAGGTCAGGTTATATGGAGAGTCGCATTCAGATCGAGAGCGTGATCCCCCTGGCAAGCTAGTTCTGTCAAATCATGTGCACTGAGAATTAATGGTGCTTTGGACTTAGTGAACATCGGAGTGTGAGCCGTCTGTCTGTCAGCATGAGGCAGCGGTTGTAGTTATATCTGCTATGTTAACATTGGACAATGTGTTCACAAGCTGATGTTCTGACAGCAGGTTCTTTAATTTAAACCTGAGTGACTTCTACATGCTTATTGTATGTGTAGGTGCACTTGATTGAGCTCACCCATTAATGTTCCGGGGTGGGTGGAGTTTGAACCTCGGGATCAATGGAATTGGTTTCCTACCGAAGATCATCAGGGCTTTGATTTACTGACCTTACGTTAAACAAGTGCACATCCTGGTGGATTCCAGTCTTCTTTGATCATCCTACCTTCATGAAATGTCGCATGCATGCATTATTATATATCTTTTTAAAATTATTATTTTACCCCTTATTTCTCCCTAATTTCATGGTATCCAATTGGTAGTAGTTACAGTCTTGTCTCATCACTGCAACCCCCGTACAGACTCGGGAGAGGCGAAGGTCGAGAGCCATGCATCCTCCGAAACACAACCCAACCAAGCCGCACTGCTTCTTGACAGAATGCACATCCAACCCGTAAGCCAGCCACACCAATGTGTCGGAGGAAACACCGTACACCTGGCAAACTGGTCAGCGTGCACTGCGCCCGGCCCGCCACAGGAGTTGCTAGTGCGCAATGAGACAAGGATATCCCTGCCGTCCAAACCCTCCCTAACCCAGACGACGCTGGGCCAATTGTGCACCGCCCCATAGGCCTCCCGGTCACGGCCGGCTGCGACAGAGCCTGGGCTCGAACCCAGAATCTCTGGTGGCACAGCTAGCACTGCGATGCAGTGCCTTAGACCACTGCGCCACCCAGGAGGCCCAAGCATGCATTATTGACAAGATTTTTTCTCTCTCATTTCGTAAGTTGTCTCAGCCACACATTAGATGAGTAACTATGCTCTTGTACATTTAGTTGGGAATGTTCTGAAAGTTATAGTTAGTAAGAGAAAGTCTGTCCAATAGAATGGAAGTTACCATATACACTGGATTCAACTGATATTCTGGTTCTGATCTGATTGCTCTTAAGTTAGTCAAAACTTTACAACACAACTAGGAAACAGACAGAATAGAACAACACAAAACATCTAAGAAGCCAGGCCTGTTCTTCAAGGCGGATTTTGAAAAGGCCTTTGATACAGTCAGACTGGATTATTTATATAAATCAATTTCAGTGAGTCTCTTACTCAATGGCGAAATGCAATGTATAGCAACCCCAGGTGTAAAATAGTAAATAGCAGCTACTTTTCAGAGAGTTTTGAACAGTCAAGAGGAGTTAAACAAGGGTATCCGCTGTCACCATATCTATTCGCAATGGCCATCGAAATGCTAGCTATTAAAATTTGATCAAATAACAACATTAGAGGATTAGAAATGTCCATGTATGGCAATGACTCAAGTTTTATATTAAGTCGGAATTCTAGGTCCATTTTATTTTTTTATTTTACCTTTATTTTACTAGGCAAGTCAGTTAAGAACAAATTCTTATTTTCAATAACAGCCTAGGAACAGTGGGTTAACTGCCTGTTCAGGGGCAGAACGACAGATTTGGATTCGAACTTGCAACCTTTCGGTTACTAGTCCAACGCTCTAACCACTAGGCTACCCTGCCGCCCCATGCAATGGCTCTCGACTAAAACATAAAACATGTATAAGTATATAGAACGTATATATCTTTAAAAAACACAACTTTTACATTACCCTGCAGTTTACCTAAAAAATGGGCTAATGGTGAAGTAGACATACTTGGTATTCATATCACAAAATATATAAATGAGCTCTCCACAATGAATTCCAATAGAAAACTAGAAACATTTAGCTTTATCTGGGATGCTAAAACAGACAAGATAAAGTGTGCCTATCTATTTAATGAATATGAACTGGTTCGACTGAGATTATTAAATATTAAAGCACTAACCCTCTCTCTAAAAGCTTCACGAATAAAAAGGTTTTACTTGAACCCAAAATGGTTTTCAAGTAGATTACTAAGAAAAGCTCATCCCTTGTTAAAAATGGCATTTTTGCCTTTGTGCAGATTTCCATGTCTCATTTTCAATTAATTGAACATTTAAACCTTGTTCAAAGTATCTCTGTTTTTCAAACTAGCATGGCAGAGCTGGTTACAATTGTAATTTCATCCCCAGAAAATATATTACAACAAATATTATGGTTGAACTCAAATGTGCTGGTTGATAAAAGACCGGTATTTCGGTAAAATAAAAGGGTATTTTCTTTTGAAATTATATTGTAAATTGTAATGGTAAAATTACGTCCTTTATGGGGCTATTGGAATTGTATGGGAAGGTCTACTCAATACAATATTACAACCAACTGATTATAGCATTACCCCAAAAATGGAGGAGGCAGGTGGCAGCGGGAGGAGGTAGGAAACTGGTCTGTCTGCCCAATATAAAGGACCAAAACTGTCAGAGGAACAAAAATTGCATAAATAGGAAAGTATACCAGATTAATTTAAGGACCAGGAGGTTGGCACCTGAGCAGCTGTGCAAAACAGCTGGTAAGAGATTTTTGATGTACCGATTCCATGGCACAAGGTGTTTGAGCTGATATATAAAATTACACAAGATTCAAGACTTCGTGCCTTTCGGCTAAAATTATTGTACAGAATTCTTGCCACCAAAAAAATATTGAATATCGGTGACATACAATCATCACAGCTCTTCATATTTTATCGTGAGATAACATGAATCAATAGACCATTTGTTCTGGTATTTCCCTCAGGTAGCCTGTTTCTGGTCTCAGGTTCAGGAATGGCTGAAAAAGCATACCATTAATCTAAAATTGACCCTAGAAATAGCATTGTTGGCAGATCTGGAGAGACCTGCTCAGTCAATTACTAATATACGAATACTCTTAGTAAAAGTATTTATCTATCTTCAACTCACAATCTGTGGATTGTATTTGATTAGATACAATTTGAATCTATGTTAATTACAGCATAGTTGAAAGATATATGGCGTGTGGTTCGGGTTCCCGATTTGACTTGGTCGGAGATCTGTCGATGTGCTCTTGGGCGGGGCGCTAGGTTGCTCCTGTGGGTCGCTCTGGATGGGAGTGTCTGCTAGATGACTGAATGCAATGTAAATGTTGAGCAGGTAGACTGTATGTTTTAATATTCAATTAAAAATATATATCTATTTGAATAAAATGCTTAGAGCAACAGTTTCCTCATCCTCAGTTAGGACCCATAGGGAATTCACCACCACCATAGAGTGCCTGTTTGTACAGTGACATCAAGAGAACAGTATGACACTCTCATGTCAATGTAAAGCTTGTGTTTCCGTGAGAAGGAACACAGTGTAGTGTTGCGGACCTGCCTGGTCGACCTGGTCCTGCTGTCTGCCTGGAGGAGCGGGCCGGTGGCCAGCACACAGATGGCAGGGTGGGAGGACAAGCTGCTACTTCTGGGTTAAATTAATTTAAAAAATGTGCTCTCAGCCCTTTAGCCATGTTTTGCTAGGCTCCCATTTATTTTGGAAACTTGTTGACTGGACATTCTGGATTCAGGATTCACCCCCATTACTAGGAAAAATAGTTTCATCATCGACTGAAGAACCTTTGGGGAATATAAGCTCCATGTTCTCATTAAAGATTGGTGGTGGAGAGAGCGGTATGATTGAATAGGACATTATAATAACAGATATTACTAGGGTCATTATATGATCACAGTCATTTCACGTATTCCTGTATGGACTTGAGATGAGACCATCCCATTAATGGTTTCATTGAGGCACCCAAGATCCGTTGCCTGAACTTTTAGGTCTACTCAAGTTTTATGTATTGTCTTTTAATATTTGCTTCCCCCTCTAGTACTCTTCATCATCCTCTTCCCCCAGAGAGCCATTTAGATGGAGTGTAATAGCTGCAGCCAGCAAGGAAAGACCTGAGTTTCTGTTGTCCCTCTCCAAGGAGTTCCCATAATGGCGCTATCATCAGTGTGAACACTGTTCATTTTTCAGGCCCACTGACTACCCAGCCATGCAGAAACACATTTCACAAATGACCAGCACTTTATACAAAAAAACTAAAAAAATATGTTTTAGTGTCACGTACACTGGTGCAGTGAAATGTGTTGCTATATAGGGTCAGCTATAGTAGGTTCTTTGCGTGACCCAAAGCCCTTTAAATATCAATGTATCTGTGTGTGTGTGTTTGAGTGTGACGTGTCATTATGTATATTTTCTTTTATTGGCTAGAATTGCTTAAGGTGGACGCACACAGCAGGTAGCCTAGTGGTTAAGAGAGTTGGGCCAGTAACCGAAAGGTTGCTGATTCGAATCCCCAAGCTGATTAGGTGAACAATCTGTCCATGTGCTCTTGAGCAAGGCACTTAACCCGAATAGCTACTGTATGCCGCTCTTGATAAGAGTGTCTGCCAAAATGTGAAACACTTTTCCATCATATGTTACTTTATATACAGTTGAAGTCGGAAGTTTACATACATTTAGGTTGGAGTCATTAAAACTTGTTTTCAACCACTCCACACATTTCTTGTGAACAAACTGTAGTTTTGGCAAGTCGGTTAGGACATCTACTTTGTGCATGACACAAGTAATGTTTCCAACAATTGTTTACAGACAGATTATTTCACTTATAATTCATTGTATCACAATTCCAGTGGGTCAGAAGTTTACATACACTAAGATGACTGCGCCTTTAAACAGCTTGGAAATGTCCAGAAAATGATGTCATGGCTTTAGACGCCTCTGAGGCTGAGGCTAATTGACATCATTTGAGTCAATTGGAGGTGTACCTGTGGATGTATTCCAAGGCATACCTTCAAATTCAGTGTCTCTTTGCTTGACATCATGGGAAAATCAAAAGAAATCAGCCATAACCTCAGAACAAAAATTGTAGACCTCCAGAAGTCTGGTTCATCCTTTGGAGCAATTTCCAAACGCCTGAAGGTACCACGTTCATCTGTACAAACAATAGTACGCAAGTATAAACACCATGGGACCACGCAGCTGTTATACCGCTCAGGAAGGAGACGCATTCTGTCTCCTAGACATGAACGTACTTTGGTGCGAAAAGTGCAAATCAATCCCAGAACAACAGCAAAGGACCTTGTGAAGATGCTGAGGACACAGGTACAAAGTATCTTCATCCACAGTAAAACGAGTCCTATATCGACATAACCTGAAAGGCTGCTCATTAAGGAAGAAGCCACTGCTCCAAGACCGCCATAAAAAAACAGACTACGGTTTGCAACTGCACATGGGGACAAAGATCATACTTTTTGGATAAATGTCCTCTGGTCTGATGAAACAAAAATAAAACTGTTTGGACATAATGACCATCATTATGTTTGGAGGAAAAAGGGGGATGCTTGCAAGCCGAAGAATAACATCCCAACCGTGAAGCACGGGGGTGGCAGCATCATGTTGTGGGGGTGCTTTGCTGCAGGAGGGCCTGGTGCACTTCACAAAATAGATGGCATCATGAGGGAGGAATATTATTTGGATATATTGAAGCAACATCTCAAGACATCAGTCAGGCAGTTAAAGCTTGCTCGCAAATGGGTCTTCCAAACGGACAATGACCCCAAGCATATTTCCAAAGTTGTGGCAAAATGGCTTAAGGGCAACAAAGTCAAAGTCTTGGAGTGGCCATCACAACACCCTGACCTCAATAGAACATTTGTGGGCAGAACTGAAAGTGTGCGAGCGAGGAGGTCAACAAACCTGACTCAGTTACACCAGCTCTGTCAGGAGGAATGGGCAAACATTCACCGAACTTATTGTGGGAAGCTTGTGGAAGGCTACCCAAAATGTTTGACCCAAGTTACACAATTTAAAGGCTATTTAAAGGCTATGCTACCAAATACTAATTGAGTGTATGTACTTCTGACCCAACTGGGAATGTGATGAAAGAAATAAAAGCTGAAATAAATCATTCTCTCTACTATCATCCTGACATTTCACATTCTTAAAATAAAGTGGTGATCCTAACTGACCTAAGACAGGGAATTTTTGCTAGGATTTAATGTCAGGAATTGTGAAAAACGGAGTTTAAATGTATTTGGCTAAGGTGTATGTAAACTTCCGACTTCAACTGTATATATATACACTGCTCAAAAAAATAAAGGGAACACTTAAACAACACAATTTAACTCCAAGTCAATCACACTTCTGTGAAATCAAACTGTCCACTTAGGAAGCAACACTGATTGACAATACATTTCACATGCTGTTGTGCAAATGGAATAGACAACAGGTGGAAATTATAGGCAATTAGCAAGACCCCCAATAAAGGAGTGGTTCTGCAGGTGGTGACCAGACCACTTCTCAGTTCCTATGCTTCCTGGCTGATGTTTTGGTCACTTTTGAATGCTGGCGGTGCTTTCACTCTAGTGGTAGCATGAGACGGAGTCTACAACCCACACAAGTGGCTCAGGTAGTGCAGCTCATCGAGGATGGCACATCAATGCGAGCTGTGGCAAGAAGGTTTGCTGTGTCTGTCAGCGTAGTGTCCAGAGCATGGAGGCGCTACCAGGAGACAAGCCAGTACATCAGGAGACGTGGAGGAGGCCGTAGGAGGGCAACAACCCAGCAGCAGGACCGCTACCTCCGCCTTTGTGCAAGGAGGAGCACTGCCAGAGCCCTGCAAAATGACCTCCAGCAGGCCACAAATGTGCATGGGTCTGCTCAAACGGTCAGAAACAGACTCCATGAGGGTGGTATGAGGGCCCGACATCCACAGGTGGGGGTTATGCTTACAGCCCAACACTGTGCAGAACGTTTGGCATTTGCCAGAGAACACCAAGATTGGCAAATTCGCCACTGGCCCCCTGTGCTCTTCACAGATGAAAGCAGGTTCACACCGAACACATGTGACAGACGTGACAGTCTGGAGACGCCGTGGAGAACGTTCTGCTGCCTGCAACATCCTCCAGCATGACCGGTTTGGCGGTGGGTCAGTAATGGTGTGGGGTGGCATTTCTTTGGGGGCCGCACAGTCCTCCATGTGCTCGCCAGAGGTAGCCTGACTGCCATTAGGTACCGAGATGAGATCCTCAGACCCCTTGTGAGAACATATGCTGGTGCGGTTGGCCCTGGATTCCTCTTAATGCAAGACAATGCTAGAACTCATGTGGCTGGAGTGTGTCAGCAGTTCCTGCAAGAGGAAGGCATTGATGCTATGGACTGGCCCGCCCGTTCCCCAGACCTGAATCCAATTGAGCACATCTGGGACATCATGTCTCGCTCCATCCACAGACTGTCCAGGAGTTGGCGGATGCTTTAGTCCAGGTCTGGGAGGAGATCCCTCAGGAGACCATCCGCCACCTCATCAGGAGCATGCCGAGGCGTTGTAGGGAGGTCATACAGGTACGTGGAGGCCGCACACACTACTGAGCCTCATTTTGACTTGTTTTAAGGACATTACATCAAAGTTGGATCAGCCTGTAGTGTGGTTTTCCACTTTAATTTTGAGTGTGACTCCAAATCCAGACCTCCATGGGTTGATACATTTGATTTCCATTGATAATTCTTGTGTGATTTTGTTGTCAGCACATTCAACTATGTAAAGAAAAAAGTATTTAATAAGAATATTTCATTCATTCAGATCTAGGATGTGTTATTTTAGTGTTCGCTTTATTTTTTTGAGCAGTGTGTATATTTTGTTACCCCTTTTTCTCTCCAACTGGTAGTTACAGTCTTGTACCATAGCTGCAAATCCCGTACGGACTCGGGAGAGGTGAAGTCTGAGAGCCATGCGTTCTCTGAAACACGACCCGCCAACCACACTGCTTCTTGACACACTGCTCGCTTAATCCAGAAGCCAGAAGCACCAATGTGTCGGAGGAAACACCATACACCTGGCAACCGTGTCCACCTGCATGTGCCCGACCCGCCACAGTAGTCACTAGAGCGCGATGGAACACAGAAATCCCGGCCGGCCAAACCCACACCTAACCCGGACGGCGCTGGGCCAATTGTTCGCCGCCTCATGGGTCTCCCGGTCGCAACACAGCCCGGAATCGAACCCGGATATGTAGTGAACCTGCTAACACTGCAATATAAATATACTTTGTCTTTGCCCACTAAAAGACAGTGTAATACAGTCAAATTAGAATTAGTTATGTGCCAAAGCAAGCATAAACATGGGGGGTGGGGGTTCTCCAATGCATAACAGTGCAAGACCCTGTGAAATCCAAAATTACTGCTACCTAATGGGGTGACAACATGTGAAGAAATGTTTGAAAGGTCTTTCAAAGACCTTATTATCAAGGGAGGCAGTAGCCATTCTCCCCACACCAGGCTAGCTCATTCCATCTGGGCAGGGGGGTCTCTCTGGACCTTCAATCAGACCACTCAGCATTTCACCAGTCCTCTCAGACACGGGACAGCAGGTCAGTGAAAGGGAGCTAAACTGCACATCAGGAATAGTACAACACGAAGCCCTTGCTTTACTGAATCAACTGCAGGTGAATTTAAGGGTAGTCACCATGGAGATTCGTTCCATGGTCATATTGTCACAGAACAATAGATAGCACAATACAACTTCAAAAAATACAAAACAGAGAGAATATGTTCAGTTTTATTAGAGGAATGCATGTCCAGACATGTAAACAGTATTGACAAGGGCTGGTCACTTCAGCATCTCATTTGTCAGATGTAATATAAATCTTCCACTCTATATCAAAGACAGGCAACGAGTGCTGCAACATTATTTAGGAAAATCACAGCGTTTACAAACATCCAGAAAGAAGAAATAGTTAAAGTTCCCCCAAAAAGTGGTAAAACGAAATAATTCAAGATCCATTCAATTTTTTTGCTCAGTTAAAGATTGGACAATAGCAATGATGCCGGCAAGGTAGGCTGTGCAAATAGAATGACTCGCTCTATCTTCCATTGAACATATACATATGGTAATGTGCTTTTGGGGGAATGGGATAAAGCCATCACTGACAGTAGGAGACCGTATCAGGATGTTGAATACGAAGAACATAATAGGCTTTCTGCCTGAAATAAGCACTTTCTGTCCAGGTACAGAACAAATTGAGGCTCAGAAAATACTGTTGCAGAAAAAGGAAGAGAAACAGCTATTTCACTGGTCAAGGCTCCAAAATGAACTTTCACAAAAGCCTTTCAATCTGTAATGCTCTTTGCTGTAGCCTAACATGCTGTACAAGTAACCAAAATGTCCTTGGCTATTTTATCAGTAGTCTCTGCAGTAGTCAGATGTTCTTGAGGAATACCATTCAATAATTAGCACAGCATTTTCAATTAACTGAGAGAAAATGAAGCTCACTGTATGAATAACACATGTATGGGTACATCATATATGGATGTATTACAAATCTTTCCCTTCAAGTGAATGGGAAATTCAGTTATACAGCTTGTAAAATTAGTGCTAGGTTTTTCGCTTTGTACAGTACCAGTCAAAAGTTTGGACACACCGACTCATTCCAGGATTTTTCTTTATTTTGACTATTTTCTACACTGTAGAATAATAGTGAAGACATCAAAACTAGGAAACAACACATCTGGAATCACCTAGTAACAAAAAAAGTGTTAAACAAATCAGAGTATGTTCTACATTTGAGATTCTTCAAAGTAGCCACCCTTCGCCATGATGACAGCTTTGCACACTCTTGGAATTCTCTTAACCAGCTTCACCTGGAATGCTTTTCTTGAAGCATATGCTGAGCAATTGTTGGCTATTTTTCCTTCACGCTGTGGTAGCCATGCTGGTTAAGTGTGCCTTCAATTCTAAATAAATCACAGACTGTCACCAGCAAAGCAGCCCCACACAACCACACCTCCTCCTCCATGCTTCACAGTGGGAACCACCACACATGAGGAGATTATCCATTCACCTACTTTACGTCTCACAAAGGCATGGCGGTTTGGAACCAAAAATCTCAAATTTGGACTAATCAGACCAAAGGACAGATTTCCACCAGTCTATTGTCCATTGCTTGTGTTTCTTGGCTATGCAAGTCTCTTCTTCTTATTGGTGTCCTTTAGTAGTGGTTTCTTTGCAGAAATTTGACTAAGAAGGCCTGATTCAAGCAGTCTCCTCTGAGCAGTTGATGTTGAGATGTGTCCGCTACTTGAACTCTGTGAAGCATTTATTTGGGCTGCAATCTGAGGTGCAATATAGTCTAATGAACTTATCCTCTGTAGCAGAGGTAACTCTGAGTCTTCCTTTCCTGTGGCTGTCCTCATGAGAGCTCGTTTCATCATAGCACTTCATGGTTTTTGTGACTGCACTTTAAGAAAATGTCAAAGGAGAGTGATGGAGTGCTGCATCAGATGACCTGGCCTCCACAATCACCCGACTTCAATCCAATTGAGATGGTTTGGGATTAGTTGGAGTGCAAAGTGAAATAAAAGCAGTAAACAAGTGCTCAGCACATGTGGGGACTCCTTGAAGACTGTTAGAAAAGCATTCCAGGTGAAGCTGGTTGAGAGAATGCCAAGAGTGTGCAAAGCTGTCATCAAGGCAAAGGGTGGCCTTAAAAATAAAGAAAAACCCTTGAATGAGTAGGTGTGTCCAAACCTTTGACTGGTACTGTATGTTGGTCTTCAAAACATTGATTTGGTCAAATCCACCTTCCTGCCCTCTGTGCCCTATTACAGCAACAGAAGGCAATTGAAAAATGGAGGTGTACAAGACAAGACAGGAGCTATGAAAGCACAAGACCCCTCACATTTCCCATGTCCCAACCATGTAAAACATACACAATTTGGTTTTACTCTCTCTTAAACAAACACATACACAAACATTTACATATGCGAGCACGTACGCACGCACGCACACACAAACACACTAAAATGTCACACTAACGCACTAAAGCATGAACTCTGTGCTGGCATACAGCTGGGACCTCCAGACCATATGCTCTGTGATGGAGCCAGGCAGATGTGTCAGCAAAATACCTTAGCTCTCAACTCAAAATCCAAACCATATTTTTTTAAGCAGTTTCCCCTTGCCTGATTAAAATGGCCCCCCATTTCAAGATGACCCAAAAACTACAAAAATATACACATAAAATGAATGTTCAAATATATTTTGCTGTCGGCCTAGCTACTTGGTATTCCACTCATGGTTGTATGCAGAGATGACTAATTATCTTCAGCATAAGTATTTTTAAGGATTACTTGTCATCTTTCTGATTTTCCCCTTGTCAGAGCATCCTCACTGTGTTGCAGGGGTTTGAATGGCACATCAGTAGCTCTGCTGACAGCCGGGAAATAATGTACTTTGTTTACCATCCTGTTCTGCATTTAACTACAGACGTTTATTTATTTTTTTAAACTGGGTTAAATATTTTCATTTAACCTTTATTTAACCAGGCAAGTCGGTTAAAGAACAAATTCTTATTTCCAATGACGGCCTACTTTATGCACTTGATAGTTCAATAATTCATTATCATAATTTCCCTTATATTCTGTATTCGGTTGATGTCAAAGCAAATGGTGCTTATTCTGATTATTGTAATATCCTCGTTTGTCTGTTTCATTGCAATTATGAACTGATCATATTAGTGTGATTTATCATAAAGTACTGTATGTACAGGTTAACCTAGTGTGGTCTTTACCAAATAGACAGCGGCTGTACATAAACACAACACTGGAGAAACTAATGAGCATATAACAACTAACTTTCTGTAATTTCCACAGAGTTTACTCATGATTATGGACATACTTTGTGCCTTCATTTAAACCTCTAGCTTTAAAAAGCTATTGCAGTTATTGTAATGTCCCTGAAAAGGACAGGAGAGATTATTGTTAATTGGCAAATCATGTTTTTTCCCCCCACTGGGGTGGTTCCCTCTGGAAATGAAATCAGCTCAATAACCTAATTCTGTCATACTTTAGTAAATGACCATGCCCTCACTGTGTATGATAAATCATATCGCTGACAGAATGGCATATTCAGAATAAGCATCATTAATGCATTTTTGAATAAATCACAAATATTATGGTATTTGCAGTCAGGTCCTGTAGGTTGCTAAGCACCAGATTTCTCAAGTGTACTGTCTCTGGATGATTTTTCTGCTTGGCATTTGATTGATGAACGACCAAAAAAGGAGTGCATCTGGCCTGATATCGCTGCTGTCGTAGAATTACATTTGTAGACTCCAGGCTGGAGAGTAGCGATGAACATTTTTTCACTGTCTCACAGGCCTGTCTTGAGAATCCACAGGAGACTGTAGGCTGCATCAGATGAGACCACTTCGTGTCAAGTTCATGTCACTTCCCACTGGGCGTCTTCACGACATCCTTTTGTTTTTACTGTGGTCCACAGATAGCATCGCTAGCTCCTATCTCTCTAGCCTGGGTAGTTATAGAGGAGTACCTGGCCACAGCCTGCACCAGAGACCCATTATCCCTGTGTCACATGAAGAGGTGGAATTGATCAAGCTCTAGTGAGACTAAAATGTAAATGAGACAACGGATTGAGAGGAGTCTGTGTTTCTCTGCTGGAGGAGTCTGGGTTTCTCTAGTGGAGGACTCTGGGTTTCTCTAGTGCAGGACTCTGGGTTTCTCTAGTGGAGGACTCTGGGGGAGGACTCTGGGTTTCTCTAGTGGAGGACTCTGGGTTTCTCTGCTGGAGGAGTCTGGGTGCTGGAGGAGTCTGGGTTTCTCTGCTGGAGGAGTCTGGGCTTCTCTAGTGGAGGAGTCTGGGCTACTCTGCTGGAGGAGTCTGGGCTACTCTGCTGGAGGAGTCTGGGCTACTCTGCTGGAGGAGTCTGGGCTACTCTGCTGGAGGAGTCTGGGCTACTCTGCTGGTTTCTTTTTATAGAATATTTTACTATGAAACTACCCATTGCATTCCTGACCTTATCTGGCACAGACATATTATGGAGTGTTGAAGATTAATACATCCTCATATCTTAGTTTAATGTGGGATACAAGTTGTACAGTGATGCCTCGCAATGAGTTTACACCCTAAACCCATTGCTTATCCGTGTCCCTCAGAGATGGGTATGGTAGGCCTACATACTTATATGAGTGACACAGAGAGACACAGAGTGACACTGAGAGACAGAGATGAGCTATGGGATGGGTGGGTCTTTGGCTGGGTCCCAAGTGGCCACTCGTCGGCTCTGCCGTGGTGCACTCAGGGGATGGACGTTCTGCTCCATTTAGCACATATGCTGAGGATCCACTCTCCTGTAATTGGCATCCCTGACTGACATCTATCATCCCATCTAAAGCTCCCACACTTTCTGCTGCCTACAGCCCTCAAGGACCTTAAACCCAAAGATGTACTCAAACAGGAACAACGGTTGCCAATGCAACTGTTAAGTTGCATTGGCAACTTAAAATCTCACTTTGTAAGATTTGGTTTGTGGGACCAATGCAAAGTTTGTAAATACACAACTATAGACTGAGTCACATGGGAATGCATATGGATGAATTACCAATGTGTTTTCTGTATGTTTAAATGTGGTGTAAAGTGGCGATGACAGGTGAAATGGTTTAGGCCAGTGGTTCCCAAACTTTTTTTAGTCCTGTACCCCTTCAAACATTCAACCTCCCGCTGTGTATCCCCTCTAGCACCAGGGTCAGCACACTCTCAAATTATTTATTTTTTTGCCATCATTGTAAGCCTGCATAAGAACATAAGAGTGTGAGTTTTTGTCATGAGTTTTTGGCTCGTGGGAAGTGACAAAGCGCTCTTATAGGACCAGGGCACAAATAATAATATAATAATAATCAATAATTTAGCTCTTTATTTAGCCATCTTACATATAAAACCTTATTTGTTCATCGAATATGGTGAATAACTCACCACAGGTTAATGAAAAGGGTGTGCTTGAAAGGATGCACATAACCCTGCAATGGGTTGTATTGGAGAGAGTCTCAGTATTAAATAATTTTCCACACACAGTCTGTGCCTGTATTTAGTTTTCATGCTAGTGAGGGCCTAGAATCCACTCTCACATAGGTAGGTGGTTGCAAAGGGCATCAGTGTCTTAACAGCGCGATTTGCCAAGGCAAGAAACTCCCCTCTCTCCACTGGGATTCTCTGCCTCTTACCCTATTACAGGGGCTGAGTCACTGGCTTACTGGTGCTCTTCCATACAGTCCCTAGTAGGGGTGCGTCACTTGAGTAGGTTGAGTCACTGACGTGATCTTCCTGTCTGGGTTGGCGCCCCCCCCCCCTTGGGTTGTGCCGTGGCGGAGATCTTTGTGGGCTATACTCGGCCTCGTCTCAGGATGGTAAGTTGGTGGTTGAAGATATCCCTCTAGTGGTGTGGGGGCTGTGCTTTGGCAAAGTGGGTGGAGTTATATCCTGCCTGTTTGGCCCTGTCCGAGGGTATCATCGGATGGGGCCACAGTGTCTCCTGAAACCTCCTGTCTCAAACTACTGCAGCATAAATACTGGAGGCTATGTGTCGGGGGGCTAGGGTCAGTCTGTTATATCTGGAGTACTTCTCCTGTCTTATCCGGTGTCCTGTGTGAATTTAAGTATGCCCTCTCTAATTCTCTCTTTCGCTCTTTCTTTCTCTCTCTCGGAGGACCTGAGCCCTAAGACCATGCCTCAGGACTACCTGGCTTGATGACTCCTTGCTGTCCCCAGTCCACCTGGCCGTGCTGCTGCTCCAGTTTCAACGGTTCTGCCTGCGGTTATGGAACCCTGACCTGTTCACTGGACGTGCTACCTGTCCCAGACCTGCTGTTTTCAACTCTCTAGAGACAGCAGGAGCAGTAGAGATACTCTTAATGATCGGCTATAAAAAGCCAACTGACATTTACTCCTGAGGGCTGACTTGCTGCACCCTCGACAACCACTGTGATTATTATTATTTGACCATGCTGGTCATTTATGTACATTTGAACATCTTGGCCATGTTCTGTTATAATCTCCACCCGGCACAGCCAGAAGAGGACTGGCCACCCCTCATAGCCTGGTTCCTCTAGGTTTCTTCCTAGGTATTGGCCTTTCTAGGGAGTTTTTCCTAGCCACCGTGCTTCTACACCTGCATTGCTTGCTGTTTGGGGTTTTAGGCTGTGTTTCTGTACAGCACTTTGAGATATCAGCTGATGTAAGAAGGGCTGTATAAATACATTTGATTTGATTTGAGCGCAGCCCGATCCAGAAATCTGGCAGTGGCTTCATGATTAAATTCAATTTTCACAGAAACGCTTGTTGCAATTTCGATGAGGCTCTCTTGTTCAGATATCGGTAAGTGGACTGGAGGCAGGGCATGAAAGGGATAACGAATCCAGTTGTTTGTGTCGTCCTTTTCCTTTTACATACCTTTTATGCTGCAAAAGCGTTACATGGTCGCTGCCCATATCATTGCATAATGCAGAATATACACAAGAGTTCAGGG